>NC_052081.1:21517500-21777500 GCF_015852505.1 Tachyglossus aculeatus | reverse complement strand
AATCCATTATTTACTCCTTGATTTCCGAGCTTGCTCTCTCTCTCTCTCTCTCTCTCCCTCTCTCTCTCTCACTCCTTTCTCTCTTTCTCTCTCCCCCTCCTCTACTTTAAGAAATATTTACCCAACCAAGAGTGCCCCTTCAATAACTATAGTATGTAACCTTCTTGACCATTTTTCACCTTTCCCAGAGTAAGTGTAGACAATACTAATAGTATTTATTAAGTACTTACTATGGGCACAGCACTATTCTAAGAGCTGAAAGAGAATACACAGATGGGAATTAGACAGAATCTGTGTTCCTAGTGAGACTCACAATCTAAAAAGCTCACAATCTAACCATAGGCCTTATGCCAAGGGTGTCACTAAGGAGCAATTGCCTGGGCCCCTAGCCTGAGAGAGGCTAATGTTGACAACACAAGTAGTACTGGAAAGCTTAGTGCTGAAGAACTGGCTCCTAATCTTGAGTACTCTGCTGCAGATGAGAATGTTGCATTGTGGGGAGTAATTTTCTGAATCAGGCTATTACATAACTTCATGCTTTGGGGACCTATTATGAGAACCCCGAGTAGTTCCAAACTATTGTTATATCTTTTAGTGTGAATGTCATTAGAACAATCATAAGCCCATAGCAGTTTTTTGAAAATTAAACATCAGAGGAGCTCAATGATACTCACAGTCTGGTAAATTGAAAGGGTTTCACAATGAAGTCTAGTAGGCAAAATCGTCAAAAATCCACAGCTTTTATTTTCCATATGTATATATAGGGGGTATACATACATTCATATAATAATAATAATAATGGCATTTATTAAGCACTTACTATGTGCGAAGCACTGTTCTAAGCACTGGGGAGGTTACAAGGTGATCAGGTTGTCCCATGGCGGAGCTCACAGTCTTAATCCACATTTTACAGATGAGGTAACTGAGGCCTAGAGAAGTTAAGTGACTTGCCCAATGTCACACAGCTGACAACTGGCAGAGTCGGAATTTGAACGCATGACCTCTGACTCCAAATCCCATGCTCTTTCCACTGAGCCACGCTGCTTCCCACAAATGTATATACACATGTGAGGGTATATTTACATATATATATGCATACACACACACACATACATATCTCAGTGTCTTTGTGGGTATACAGTTATAGAACACACAAGCTGTCAGTTATTGAAGATTTTGCCTACTAGACTTCATTGTGAAACCCTTTCAGTGTACCAGAATGTGAATTTTATTGAGACCCTCTGATGTTTAACTGCCAAGAAACTACTGTGGGATTATATTTATATAAACATATGCTTACATGGGACTGGAGGGATCAAGATCAAAAATCAGCCTCAATTAAGCTGCTAATCTACTATCTGACTTTGGGCAAATCACAACCTTTCTATGAATTATTTTTCTCATCTGTGAAATGGGGATAAAAATTACTTTAGTACAGGCTGAAAGAGATAGGAAATATAAATACCCTGAAAAAAATTAAAAAAGAACAATAAAAGTCTAAGATATGGTATAATCATTGCCTTCACCATCACCATCACCATCACACCTTTTTCTAACATTACCTTGCATGTCCCTTATCACATTCTCAGGCCCAGCATAATTCATTCACCACTGATGATGTGAACAGAATCCAGTAGAACACCTTTAACTGATTGAATTTGCTGTAGTTTAGGAACTCAGTGATTCAAGGCAGACAGATTGTTCAGTAGTTGCCAGAGTCTTGTTTTGCTGAAAGTGCTTAACAGTGCATTTTAAATCGAAGAGTATGTCATATGTGCTTTGATTCCCATTCCTTTCCTAAATGTGTTAGAATGCAATAATCATGTGTGCTAAGCAATTAATTCATAATCAATTCAGTTTTTCAATTGCCTGTTCAGAGGGACCCTAGCTTGAATCTTGCCTGCAGTGGAAACATGGAAGCATGAATTACCTGTCACTTCCACTGTCATCTCTTCTCCTCTCTTGTTGAGACTGGTGATTATGGTGGCAACTTTGAAGTCCTGTGGCATTTCTTTAGCAGAACATAGATGACTGCAAGAATGTCAGGTGCTTTTCCATTTTTTATGGCTTTACTGTGATTGTGACTTCCTTATAAAGTAGAGCAAAGACCATGTCTTTCCTTTGGGCCAGTTCTCTGGGTCTTGTAGGGCTTTATAACAAGGGCAGAAGATGAGTTTGGTTTCTCAGCATTTCCTACAAGTCAGATTCACTATGAAATGACAAAATAGGATCTACAGTTAAATACTGGAATGCTGGTGGTTCACTAGCACTGAGGCAGAACTCATAAAAAAATAATAATTGTGGTATTTATTATTATTATTAATAGTAATAATAATAATGAAGATGGTATTTACTAAGCACTTACTACATGCAAACATTGTTCTAAGCACTGGGATAGATACAAGGTAATCAGGTTGTCCCAGGTGGGACTTACAGTCTTAATCCCCATTTTACAGATGAGGGAACCTAGGCCCTGAGAAGTGATTTGCCCAAGGTCATAGCAGACAAGTGGCTGAGCCAGGATTTGAACCCAGGTCCTCCTGACTCCCAGCCTCAAGCCCTATCCACTAGGGCACACTGCTGCTCAGCAAACTCATCACAGGATGGCTTCCCAGAATGAAGCATGTGATGCGAATGAATGATGGCAGGGTACTTCAGCAGCTCCTGAGTAGAAAACTTAAATGGTCCAAATGCAAGCAGGGAGAACAGAAAATGCAGTTTATAGAATTAGTTAAGTGTAATCTGAAGCAGTTTGTTAGTAGGAGAATGTTCTCCTGAGGGGATCTTATCTTATCCCACATCCCCAGACTCATTGGGAAAGGAGGAGGTGTTCATTTATTCATTCATTCATTCATTCATTCATTCATATTTATTGAGAGCTTACTGTGTGCAGTGCACTGTACTAAGCACTTGGAAAGTACAATTTGGCAACAGATAAGAGACAGTCCTTACACAACAACAGGCTCACAGTCTAGAAGGGGGAGACAGACAACAAAACAAAACAAAACAAGTAGACTGGTATCAATACTATCAAAATAGATAAATAGAATTATAGATATACACACATCATTAATAAAATAGAGTAATAAATATGTACAAATATACACAAGTGCTATGGAGCAGGGAAGGGGGTAGAGCAGAGGGAGGGAGCTGGGGGGATGGGGAGGGGAGGAGGAGCAGAGGAAAAAGTGAGACTCAGCCTGGGAAGGCCTCCTGGAGGAGGTGAGCTCTTAGTAGGGCTTTGAAGAGGGGATGAGAGCTAGTTTGGCACATGTGAGGAGGGAGGGCATTCCAGGCCAAAGGTAGGATGTGGGCCAGGGGTCGACAGTGGGACAGTTGAGAACAAGGCACATTGAGGAGGTTAGTGGCAGAGGAGTGGAGGGTGTGGGCTGGGCTGTAGAAGGAGAGAAGAGAGGTGAGGTAGGAGGGAGCAAGGTGATGGAGAGCTTTGAAGCCAATAATAAGGTGTTTTTGCTTCATGCGAAGGTTGACAAGCAACCACTAGAGATTTTTAAGGAGGGGAGTGACATGCCCAGAGCGTTTCTGTAGAAAGATAATCCAGGAAGCAGAGTGAAGTATGGACTGAAGCGGGGAGAGGCAGGAGGATGGGAGATCAGAAAGGAGGCTGATGCAGTAATCCAATCAGGATAGGATGAGAGATTGAACCAACAAGGTGGTGGTTTGGATGGAGAGGAAAGGGCAGATCTTGGCGATCTTGTGAAGGTGAGAATGGCAGGTTTTGGTGACGGGTTGGATGTATGGGGTGAATGAGAGTGGAGTCAAAGATGACACCAAGTTTGCGGGCTTGTGATACGGGAAGGATGGTAGTGCCGACCACAGTGACGGCAAAATCAGGGAGGGGACAGAGTTTCAGATGGAAGATAAGGAGCTCAGTCTTGGACATGTTGAGTTTTAAGTGGCTAGTGGACATCCAGGTGGAGATGTCCCGAAGGCAGGAGATATGAGCCTGGAGGGAGGGAGGGAGAACAAGAGAGGAGATGTAGATTTGGGTGTCACCTTTAGTAGAGATGATAGTTGAAGCCGTGGGAGCAAATGAGTTCACTAAGGGAACAGTATAGATGGAGAACAGAAGGGGGGCCAAGAACTGACCCTTGAGGAACCCCTAAAGTAAGGGGATGGGAGGGGGAGGAGGAGCCTGCAAAGGAGATTGAGAGTGTATGGTCAGAGAGATAACAGGAGAATCAGGAGAAAACGGAGTCAGTGAAGCCAAGGTTGGTGTTGAGGAGAAGGGGATGATGGTCCACAGTGTCAAAGGCAGCTGAGAGGTCAAGAAGAATTAGGATAGAGTAGGAGCCATTGGATTTGGAAAGAAGGAGGTGTTGGCTCCCTTCTCATGCCCCAGTGCTGCTTTTGCACCATTTCACCTCCTGCATCCCTTTCTTTCTATTCCTTGGAAGCCCATATCATCTGCCTCTATCACCCACTTCAGATTCTAGTAACTGTCATCTACCACCCACCAGGTCCCACCTCCAAGTTCTTTAACCATTTTGATCCCTTTCTCACTTTACTTCTCTGTATTTCCATGCCCATATTGATCCTTGGGACTTCACTATCCACATAGATAATCCTGATGACCCTTCTGCTGACTGCCTTTTATCCCCCCTTAACTCTGCTGACCTCCTGCTCCACCGCACCTTGCCCACTCACCAACTTGGACAAACACTAGATTTAATCATCTCTACTGCATTTCTATTCCCTCACCAACTCTTAAATTCTTCTATCCTACCACAACCTCTTCGATTGCCTCCTCTCCCACATACCTCCTCCCTGTAAATCCATACTATCCCCTCACAGAGATCTCCAATCTTTTTATCCCATCCAATTCTCTCAACTCATCATGCCCCACATAGCCTCCATACCCAAACTATCTTCCTTGATGACCAAACTGATGCTCTCAACACTACTCTGTCTACTGAACTCAACTCACTCACTTCCCTGTCCTTTCATCATTCTTGTACCACTAACCCACAGCCCTAGATGACCTGCGCAGTCCACTCCTTTGCTCTTGTGCATGAGCCGCAGAGCACTGATGGTGGATATCTAAATATCAGGCCAACTTCATTCACTTTGTTTGTCCTTGCATCTTTTAACTCTGCTCTCTCCTCTGCCTGGAAAAATTATTTCTCCACCTTTATTGACACCCATGAGCATCACCCTCACCAATTATTCCAGACATTTAACTCCCTCCTCAGGCTCCCTGCCCCCTCACCTGTCCCATCCCTTGCTCCCAGTGAGCTGGCAACCTACTTTATTAAGAAAATTGACAGTATCAGTCACGAGCTCCCTAAACTCTCCCCTGTTCCTCCTCATCCCTCCCCTTTCCATCCCCCCTTCAACTCTCCCATCTTTCCCAGCAGTATCTCTAGATACTGTATCCCCTCAAAATCCACCCCCTCCACCTGTGCATCTGACCCCGTTTCTTTGCACGTTATCAAAATTCTTGCCCCCTTTCTTCTTCACTCCCTATCAGCCATCTTCAACTCTTCGATCTCCAATGGCTTCTTTTCCACTGCTATCAAACATTCCCATGTCTCTCTTATCCTAAAAAAATTCTCCCTCGACCCCACTGATCCCTCTAGTTATTGCCCCATCTCTCTCCTACCATTTCTCTCCAAAATCCTTGAGTGAGTTGTCTAATTCCACCATCTCAAATTCCTCTCCTCCAGTTCTCTCCTTGACTCCCTTCAATCTGGCTTCTGTCCTCTTCACTCTACAGAAACTGCCCTCTCAAAGGTCACAAATGATCTACTTCTTGCCAAATCCAATGGCCTCTATTCCATCCTAATCCTCCTCGACCTCTTAGCTGCCTTCAACACTGTGGACCACCCTCTTCTCCTGGAAACCTTGGCTTCACTGACTCTGTCCTCTCCTGGTTTTCCTCTTATCTCTCTGGCCATTCATTCTCAGTCTCCTTTGTGGGCTCCTCCTCTCCTTCCCACCCCCTAATTGTGTAGGTCCCTCAAGGTTCTGTTCTGGGTCCCCTTCTATTCTCCATCTATACCCACTCCCTTGGAGAACTCAATCACTTCCATGGCTTCAACTACCATTTCTAAGCAAATGACACCCAAATCTACATCTCTAGCCCTGATCTCCCTCCCGTTCTGCAGGTTAGCATTTCCTCTTGCCTTCAAGACATCTCTACTTGAATGTCCTCCCATCAGCTCAAAATTAACATGTCCAAAAGAGAGCTCTTTATCTTCCCACCCAAATCCTCTGCTCCCCCGACTTTCCCATCACTGTAGATGACACCACCATCCTTCCTGTCTCACAGTCCTGTAATCTTGGCATTATCCTTGACTCCTCTCTCTCATTCAATACACATATTCAATCCATCACTAAATCCTATTGGTCTCACCTTCACAACATTGCTAAAATCACATCTCCTCCAAGAGGCCTTCCCTAACTAAGCTCTCCTTTACCTCTTCTCCCACTCCTGTCTGTGTCACCCTAACTTGCTCCCTTAGTTCTTCCCTCCCTCCCAGCCCCACAGCACTTATGTACATATCTGTAATTTATTTATTTATATTAGTGTCTGCTGTCCCTGCTCTAGACTGTAAGCTCATGGACAAGGAATGGGTCTGCTTATTGTTGTATTGTACTTTCCCAAGTGCTTAGTACAGTGTTCTGCACACAGTAAGTGCCCAGTAAATACAGTTGAATGAATGAATGAATAACTATAGCAGCTGGTGAATCAAAGTATCAGGCAGTTGTAAGACAGATTGCTTTCCATGTTGGACAGATTTAAAAATAGAAAGATCCTGCCAATGACAGGCAAATCAATATAGCAAAGGAGAATCAATATTTGCCTCTCCAGTCCATACTTTCCTGTGCCATGTGGATCATTTTTCTGTCACACCATTCAGTCCGAAGCTCACCAATCTTCAAAAAACTCCAAGAGCTGCCCATCCACTTTGGCATCAAACAGAAATGCAGCCTTACCATTAACTTTAAGGTACTCAAGCAGCTCCCTCCCAACTCCTACCTTACCTCGCTGATCTTCTACTACAACCCAACCCATTCATTCCACTCTACTAACACTCTCTGTACCTTGACCTCATCTCTCCCACCACCAATCCCTTGCCTACATTCTCCCACTGGCCTGGAACTCCCTCCTCTTTCATTTCTAATAATAACAATAATAATAATAATGGCATTTATTAAGCATTTACTATGTGCAAAGCACTGTTCTAAGCATTGGGGAGGTTACAAGGTGATCAGGTTGTCCCATGGGGAGCTCACAGTTTTAATCCCCATTTTACAGATGAGGTAACTGAGGCACAGAGAAGTTAAGTGACTTACCCAAAGTCACACAGCTGACAATTGGCAGAGCCGGGATTTGAACCCATGACCTCAGACTCCAAAACCTTTGCTCTTTCCACTGAGACATACTGCTTCTCTTACAGCCCACCCCTCTCCCCACCTTCAAAATCCTCCTAAAATCACATCTCCTCCAAGAGGCCTTCCCCTATCTGCCTCCCCTCTGTGTAAAGCATGCACTTGGCTATGTAAACATTAAGCACTTTGATACCCGAGTCCTGCAGTATTAATGTAAATATCTTCATTCACTGCACATTTCCCTGTAGGTAATTTATTTTAATGTCTCTCTCCCGCCATAGACTGTAATCTTCTTGTGGGTAGGGGTTTACTTTGTGCCAAACTACGGTAGATACAAGATAGACTGTAAGCTCATTATGGGCAGGGAACACGTCTGCTGTTTTTTTAAAATGGTATTTGTTAAGCACTTACGATGCGTGAGGCACTGTTCTAAGCGCTGGGGTAGATAGAAGCTAATCAGGTTGGACATCATCCCTGTCACATATGGGGCTCACAGCCTTAATCCCCATTTTACAGATGAGGTAACTGAGGCACAGAGAAGTTAAATGTCTTGCCCAAAGTCACATAGCAGACAAGTGGTGGAGTCAGGACTAGAGTCCAGTCCTTCTGACTATTGTGCTCTACCTAGAGAAGCAGCATGGCCTAGTGGATAGAGCATGGGGTTGGGAGTCAGGAAGACCTGGACCTGGGTTCTAATCCTTGCTCCACCACATGTCTGCTGTGTGACCTTGGACAAGTCACTTCATTTCTCCAGGCCTCAGTTATCTCATCTGTAAAATGGGGATTAAGAGTGTGAACCCTGTGTGAGACAGGGACTGTGTCCAACCTGATTAACTTGTATCTACCCCAGCATTTAGAATAGAGCTTGGTACATACTAAGCACTTAAAAAGTACCGTAATTATTATTATTATCCACTAGGCCACACTGCTAATTCTGTTGTACTCTCCCAAGTGCTTAGTACAGTGCTCTGCACATAGTAAGCACTCAATAAATATGATTGATTGATACTTAGGTTGCATACAGTCCCTGCTCTTCATGGGGCTCACTGCCTAAGAAGAACCAGGAACAGATATTTCCTCTACAAAACATTATCCCCTGGTTGTTGATTCATTCATTCAATTGTATTTATTGAGTGCTTACTGTGTGCAGAGAACAGTACTAAGTGCTTGGGAGAGTACCATATAACAATAAACAGACATATTCCCTGCCCACAACAAGCTTACAGACCAGAGGCCCTCAATTCCACATTTGCTTGGGTGAGGTTGAAGTTAGAGTGGTTAGTAACTAGCTCTAGTTTGGGGATATGCCACACTGTGGCAACAAATTCAATCCAGTGAAGGGAAAACAAAGGGCTTTGAAAGAGTTGTGGGTTGGATTTAGGGGAGGAGGTCTCAACTAGAAGGAGAAGGTTTGAAAACAGAGACTGTCCTGAACTGGTCAAACTAATCAGAGCCGCCAGAAACTCTCTTTACAAGCACATATTTACATGCATGTAATACTGAAGGGAGGGTTAGGAGTACATTGATATTTTCAGCACACTTGTACACAACAATAAATCAGTCGATAGTGTTTATAAGCAACTACTGCATGCGGAGCCCTGCACTAAGTTCTTGGGAGAGTTCAATAGAATTAGTAGAAATGATCCCTGTTCTCAAGAAGCTTACAGTCCAGTAGTGGATAGGACCTTATTGTCCATATCATCGACTTCTAAAATTAAATTTATCAATCTGCCTCCCAAACAATATAAAGACATCCACTAGATTGTAAGCTCCTTGGAGGCAGGGATCATGCCTGTGGACTCTATTGTATTGGATTCTCCAAAATACTTAGTACAGTGCTCTTCATGAAATAAGTGTTCAATAAATATGATTGATTGATTGAAGGGTGCACTGTAGCATATTACATTACCTTTATCTTTCTCTAAGGTATAGGAACCCCTAAATCCATTGGGATGAGAGCTCTTGGGCATTTGGGTTCCCCAGCATCTGAGAAGTTTATGGCTTTTCCCTTCGTATGAGAGGAGAGTTCCAGAAGTCTTCCCTTGAGTGTCCCAAAAGCATACTCCCAAATTCACTTCCACCACCCCTTGATTTTTCAATCAATCTATCAAATGATATTTATTGAGTGCTCACTGTGTGCAGAACCGTGTACTATGCACTTGGGAAAATGCAATATAACAGAGTTGGTAGACAGATTCCCTGCCCACATGGAGGTTTCAGTTTATGGGGGGATACAAACATTAAAATCAAGTATGCACATAATTTGTACATAAGAGCTGTGTGGGTGAGGGTAGGTTGAATATCAAGTGCTTAAAGGGAACAAATCTAAGGCAAGATCTGAGCAGTGGAATGAAGTATGGACTGGAGTGGGGAACAACAGGGATCTCAGGAAGAAGACTGATGCAGTAGTCAGGATGAGATAGGATAAGTGATTCAATTAGTGTAGTAGCAGTTTGGATGGAGAGGAAAGGGTGGATTCTAGCAATGTTGAGAAGGCAGAACCAACAGGATTTGGGGATCTTTGGGGTTCAGTCAGCCACTCCTTCTTCTATAGAGTTGCTCACTGACAGCTTGAAGCCAACAAAGGCAATCTTCTCTATCTTTCGTACTCTGCAATAGCCCATTTCCGATCCCTTTTCCTGTTTGAATACAAAACACCACGGCTAAAAGATAGCCAGCTTTCCAAATGTATTTAGGAAACACAAGTAAGTAATATTCATTGAATATGAAAAGAAATTCCATTTGAGCCACTTAACCCTTGTCTTTGTGGTCCCTACATATTTTACTTTTCTAGAACATTTTAGTTTCTCTACAGAGCTCAGAATCAAGATATTTTCTTCCTAGCATCTCTCTGGACAATCTGCACCTGAAGCCTACAGTGTTTGGACACATCTGGTGTCCCCATGTAGAACTGTTTTGTTCAAACTTTGGTCTCACAGTTTAATTCCCCAAAGGAGGATTAGAATTATGGTCTGAAACTTTATGATTCTATATTCTGCCTTAATTTATTCAATTTTTACCAGTTTTTTCTCTCGCCTACTTTCTGCCTCTTTCTTTTGATTATGTCTTGCTTGATAGTCCAAGAATATCTAGCAAGTAAAAGATCGACACATTCTGCTAATTGTTTTGGCTTGCACCTGCCTTCCTCTCTGCTAATACATTTTTCTTTGAGTTCAGTTGCTAACAGTCTGAAACTTTGCTTCACTGTGTCTTTAAAATATGTTTTCTTCAATCTTTGTTTGTAATTATTCCACTTAGCCAAACAACTGCTATTGGGAATACTGCTGTCACCCAGCCTCAAATGTTCCACTCAGTAAAGTGTATTACTGGGGTACTGGCTGACTGACTACAGGCCTCATTATTCATAACTCTGAGTTGCCATTTGATTTCAATAAAGTCACAGGCAGCACTAAGGGAACTGCTACAAAAAGTTGGTTGTGGCATCCTTGGCGGTGGGTTGCGTTTTGCCAAGGGCCAAATCTCACTCATCATCCCCACCTTTTGCCTGCCCTACAATTTCATATTTCCTCTTTCCTTCAGGACATTTCCAGATGGAAGCCACTCCAGCACTAAATTGTACTTCTCCTCTTCCCTCCTATACTACTCCTCCTTCCAACTTTCCTAGCTTAGGTGAAAATGTCACCATTCTCCCTGCCTCAGTAATATGTAACTTTGGTGACATCTTCAATTCTTTGCTTCTTCAACTCTTATTTAATCTGTCACTATATTTTACTGGCTTTTCCTCAGCAATATTTCATAAATTGACTCTGACCTCTATATCCAAATGGCAAGGACCTGGGTTATTCAAATTCACATTAGTCCTGAGTAGACTACTGAATCAACCTTTTCAATGGTCTCCCCATCTCCAACTTCTTCCTTTTCCAGCCTATACTACATCTTGCACCTGGACTCATCTTTCAAACACAATGTGTCTCCATGCCTCATGAAGCTCCAATAGCTATTAATTTCTCTCTGTATTAAGAAGAGAAGTCCTAAACACGGCCTTCAAAACTCTCTACTAGCTCTGTACCTCTTAAATATTTATTCTCTTTATCCTAGGCAATGTTCTTCATTCAGTAAATCAATATTTTCCTTGATCCCCTCTAATCCGGCTTTTGCCATCTTCACCCCATGGAAACCAACCTCTCAAAAGTTACCAATGACCACCTTCTTGTCAAATCCAATGGACTCTACTCCATCCTAATCCTCCTCAACCGCTCACTGTCTTCAATACTAACTGCCCCTTTCCCCAGGAAACATGATCTAACCTGGGCTTCACTGACACTGGTTTTCCTATCTCTTGGTTTCTTCTACAGGTTCCTCCTCTGCCTCCCACCCCCAAACTGTGTGAGTCCCTCAAGGCTCAGTTCTAGGTCCCCTTCTATTGTCCATAATCATCCACTCCCTCTGAGAACTCTTTTGATCCCATGGCTTCAGTTACCATCCCTATACAGGTGATTCCTAAATCTATCTCTCTGATCCTGGCCTCTCTCCTTTTCTGCAGTATCAGATTATTCACTCCTGCCTTCAGAACATCTCTATTTGGGTGTCCTACCAATACCTCAAACTTAACATGTTTAAAAGAGAACTTCTCATCTTCCCACCGAAATCCTGACCCTATAACTTTTCCAATCACTGTAGACACGTGTCCCAGTCCCTAAGCCCATACGCTTGGCATCATCCTTGACTCATCTCTCTCATTCAACCCACATGTTCAGTCTGCCAGTAAATCCTGTTATCCTGTTAGTTCTACCTTCACAACTGTTTCTATGGTATTTACTAAGTGTGTACTCTGTGGCAAGCAATTGGCAGGTGCTGGGGTAGATACAAATTATAAGGTTGGACACACTCCCTGTCCCACATGGGTCTAAGTAGTGGAGTGTAGGATTTATTCCTTATTTTACAGTTGAGGAAACTGAGGCACAGAGAAGTTAAGTGACCTGCCCAAGGTCACACAGCAAGCAATTGTCAGAGTCAGGATTAAAACCCAGGTCCTCTGACTCCCAGTCCCATTCTCTTTCCACTAAGCCATTTTGCTACTCATAACATAGCTAAAAATCTATACTTTCCTCTCCATCCAAACTTTGACTGTGCTAAGCCAGGCACTTACCTTATTCTGCGTTGGCTACTCCCTCAGCCTCCTCACTGACCTCCCTGCCTCCCGCCTTTCCCCACACTAGTCCATACTTCATTCTGCTGTCCATACCATTTTTCAAAAAAAAAAGCTCAGTCTATGTTTCCCCACTCCTCAAGAACCTCCAGTGTTGTCCATCCACCTCTGCATCAAACAGAAACTCCTCACCATTGTCTTTAAAGCTTTCATTCACTTACACCCTCCTATTTTATCTCACTGATTCCCAAATATAACCTAGCACCCTCCCTTTGTTCCTCTAATACCAACTACTCATTGTACCTTGATCTCATCTATTTTGCCTCCAACCTCTTTCTCACATCCTCCTTCTGGTCTGAAATTCCCTACCTCTTTATATACAACAGACCACCACTCTGTCTACCCCAAAGCCTCATTAAAATCACATTTTTTCCAAGGGGCCTACCCTGATTAAGCCCTCATTTCCTCTACTCCCTCTCCCTTCTACATCATCCTTGTACTTGGTTTTGTACCCTTTAGGCACTTGAAATTCACCACACCCTCAACTCCACATCACTTATGTCCATAATTCATTTTCATGTCCTTGTCCTTCTTTAAACTGTAAACTCCTTGTGGTCAGGGAACATGTTTACAAACTTTATTGCATTGTACTCTCCCCAGCTCTTAATACTGTGCTCTTCTGAGTGGCTAATGAGTGCTAAGCACTGCACTAAAGTACTTGGGGGAGTATCACTGAAGCAAAAACCACATTTCCTTCCCCCATGGAGTTTAGACTGAGCAAATAGTCAGTGCAGGAGGAAAAATGGGGGTATAGCAAGAAATATTTCAAATGTAACAGGATGAAGTAGCTGAGTAAACCTCTGAACCTTCACCTCCAACCCCTGGTTCACAGCTATCTTCCTGCCTGGAAATTCCTCCTCCTTCAAATCTGCCTGGCTACTGCTCTCCCCAATCAGTCAATGATTTAATCAACCCAAGAAAGACCTCCTGATATCTTACCTCCTCTAGGAAGCATTCCTCCCCCAGTTTAGTTATATTTTGTTATCCTTAAAACTCCTATATATAGTGATACATATATCCTACTTTTTTAAGGACTTATTCATTTAGCCATTCACTTTTCCTTACTCTAGTTATTGTCAGCTCTATCTGTGCTCTCTCTTTATCTCTCTCTATCTTTCCCCTCTCTCTATTGAAAATTGTCTTCCCTTTAGATTGTAAGCTCTTTTAGGGTAAGGAAATTGTTTGTACTTCTGTTGGGCTCTTTTTAGTGGTTAGTGCTATACTCTGATCACACTAGGAGCTCAATAAATAGTACTGATGGAAATTATGATGGTGATAATGGTACATAATCTCAGTTTTCATAAGGTTGAATTTCCACCCATAACACAGCAGCTTTGAAATCCATGCATAATTCATCTACCTGTCTACTGATGTGTGTGCAACTTTCCAGAGCTCAGTCATCAGCATAGGTAAAGGCTCCTTTATCAACAAATCAAAAACTTTTAAAGAAGCTCAGTTTCATAGAAGAATCCCAGAATTTGTAATTGTCCCATAGGGTGAAAAATGTTGGACCTGGGAATTCAGTTTTTTAAAATAGTTTTTAAAATTGCTTTATACTCAAGGCACTATGCCTGCTTAGTCATACAGCTTGTGGCATGAAAATGCTTATTTTTATGCATTTTCACCTCGGTTAAAGAAGGCAAAATAGCTAACTGGTCTGTTAAGCTTTCCTTACTCCAAAAATATCTATGATGCAAGGAAAGAACTATTCTTCCATAAGTCTCCAGTGTAAATCAACCTTAAGCTTGTTTCCATTCCACCTAGTTTTTCCTTGAGGAAACACATGGTATTCATTGTGTTCAATGCAGGAAAAGTCCCACTCTCCCTTTATGTATGTGTTTCTTACATCACAACTGGCAAAATTATGAGTTGACAGCTGTGTGACTCTCCCCTGAAGTCATTCTTCTCCTCTGACAAAATTATATGGGAAAGTTAATTGATTATCATGTGTAGAAAATGTTTACTGGTGTCTGAGAAAATAGCCTGTAATGTTTTCCCTTTTATGAAATGATAAAATATTTACAGTATTTTTCCTCAATTAGGTTGACCTATTTGGAATTTATTTAAAAGGAAAAATAATTGAGCTGGCACTTTTTAGAAATGATAGTCATGCCTTATAATCATAAATCCACTGAATATGATAAAAAGTGTTTTCATTCAAACTTGTTATCAACCAAGTAAATCAACCCCATCAAATTACCCCATCAACCAAGTAAATCAATTCTTATATTATAAGAAAATTATAAGAAAATATTATAAGTTATTGAGCTGTGTTCATTGACCTTACAAAAGCATTAAGCACCATCAAATGACCAGAGTTCTGCAATTACTAAGCAGATTTAGCTGTCCCCCTGAGAAACTCACCCAAGTCCTTAGGCTACTCCACAGCTGTGGTTGAACAAGTGAGATTTGGAGGTAGTAGCAGTAGTAATAGTAATAATATTTATTAAGCACTTACTGTGTTCAGAGTACATGTTTGGTTCATTTCCCACAACCATCAGAATGAGACAGTATTGTGTGGTGCCCCCAGTCTCATTTAACCTATTCTATGATGTGATGATTGGGATGCAATGAGAGATCTGAGAGCTGGAATAAAAAAAAACAACAATTTCAATCCTCTGGGAAACTCTTCTAACTCAACTAGCTGTGAACATCAATGAAAGCCTCTGAGACAGTGATTCAGGAACTGCTCTATAAAGATTATTGTGCTCTGGAGGCACATAAACAATAAGATCTGCAAATGATCATGAATCACTTTGCAGATTCAGAAAAGTACTCTGGAATGACAATAAGTATGAAGAAAAGCTGTTATTAACTAGTCTAAATGTGGGAAAACCTACACTCAACCAAAGATTTTCATTGGCAACACAAAACCTGTGTCACCAAATTCTGCTACCTTGGCAGTGATGATGATAATGATGATGATGATGAAGACTGCTATTACAGAGTTTTAGTCAATTAATAAATGGTATTTATTGAAAGGTTACTGTTTGCAGAGCACTGTACTAAGCGATTGGGAGAGTATAATTCAACAGAGTTTGTAGACAAGTTTCCTGCCCCAAGGGAGTTTATAGTCCAGAGGAAGAGATAGACATTAAAATGAATAAATAAATGACAGGTATGTACATAAGATCCCTTTGAAACTGATGAATGAGTTTCATTCCTAAGACTTCAGGAATGAGAAGCCATGAGAAGGAATTTCTTAGACTGTAAGTTCGTTGTGGCTGGGAAACATGTCTGTTTATTGTTGTATTGTACTCTCCCAAGTGCTTAGTACAATGCTCTGCACACAGTAACTGCTCAATAAATATGTTTGAATGAATGAATTGCATGAATAGTACTAGTAGTTTTCCCAGAGCCACGTACACTCTTTCTTCCCTGCTGGATGTGTTCCCCCTGAAATATAGACAATACAGCCTAGACAACAGTTATACAGATTGACAAAAAAAATGGGAAACAGGATAAAGAAATGCCAAAATAACTTCTAACAAGCTGCAAGACAGAGTACAGTGACAATGCCGTGTTATGCTCCACTCTAAATCTGTTATGATAAGGCTGTTATGGTGTCCGATTTTCTACATGGCAGCAAGTCGTGAACAAGCCACAGGAGACACAACCAGCTCTTGGAGAAGTTTCATCATCAATACCTATGCACCTAATGCTAACCTTCTCACTATACCTCAATCTCGTCTATTGTGCCGTCATCCTCTCGCCCATATCCTGCCTTTGTCCTGGAATGCCCTTCTTCCTCATATCTGACAGAGCAATTGCTCTGCCCCCGTTTTAAAGCCTTATTGAAGACATCTCCTCCAAGAGGCTTCCCTGGCTAAGCCCCTCTTTCCTGTTCACCAACTCCCTTCTAAGTTGCCCTGACTTGCTCCATTAATTGCCCCTCCGAGCTCCCCAGCACTTACATACATATTTGTAATTTATTTATTTACATTAATGTCTGTCTCCCCCTTTAGACTGTAAGCTCGTGAAGGCAGGGAATGTGTCTGTTTATTGTTATATTGTACTCTCCCAAGTGCTTAGTATAGTGCTCTTCATTCTTTCAATTGTATTTATTCATTCAGTCATATTTATCAATCAATCAGTCAATCAATCAATTGTATTTATTGAGTGCTTACTATGTGCAGAGCACTGTACTAAGCGCTTGGGAAGTACAAGCTGGCAACATATAGAGACAGTCCCTACCCAACCACCATCCAACCCAACGTACAAGTCCATAACCTTGATGTTATCCTTGACTTCTCTCTGTCATTCAACCCACTTAATTAATCTGTCATCAAATGCTGTTGGCCCCACCTTCACGACATCACTAAAATCCTCCCTTTCCTCTCCATCCAAACTGCTACCACATTAATACAATCACTCATCTTAACCCGCCTAGATTACTGCATCAGCCTCCTTGCTGACCTCCCAAACTCGTGCCTCTACCCACTCCAGTCCATACTTCACTCCGCTGCCTGGAACATCTTTCTACAGAAACATTCAAAAAATGTCACCCCCCTCCTCAAAAATCTCCAGTGGTTGCTTACCCACCTTTGTATTAAAAAAAACCCCTCCCACCATTAGCTTTAAAGCACTCCATCACCTTACCCCCTCCTACCTTACCTAGCTTCTCTCCTTCTACAACTGGCCAGCACACTTCACTTCTCTGGTGCTAACCTTCTCTCCCTGCCTCAATCTCACCTGTCCTGAAACTGACCCCATGGCTCAAGTCCTGCCTCTGTCCTGGATTGCCTCCCTCCTCAAATCCACCAGACAATTACTCTCCCCAAACCTTCAAAGCCTTACTGAAGGTACATCTCCAAGCAGCCTTCCCAGACTAAGCCCCACTTTTCCTCATCTCCCACTTCCTTCTGTGTCACTCTGACTTCCTCCCTTTGTTCCCCCTAACCCCTTCCAGCCCCACAGCACTTATGTATATATCTGTAATTTAATTTATTTCTACTGATGTCTTTTTATTTATATTAGTCTCTGTCTGCCTCCCTCTAGACTGTGAGTTCATTGTGGACAGGGATTGTCACTCTTCATTGTGTTGTACTTTCACAAGTGCTTAGTACAGTGCTCTGCACACAGCAGCACTTAATAAATACAATTGAATGAATAAGTGAATGAATGAATACTAAGTGCTTAGTGTTCTAAGCACTTTCTTGAGCACATACTGTGTACGAAGCACTGTACTAAGTGCTTGGGAGAGTACAATACAGCAATAAATGGATTCATTCCATTCCTACAGTGAGTTTAAAGTCGAGAGGGAGACAGACAATATGACTTAATAAATAAATAAATTACAGTTCTGTACAAAAGTGCCATGGGGTTGGGAGGGGAGATGAATAAAGGGAGCGAGTCAGGGTGATGCAGGAGGGAGTGGGTGAAGAGGAAAGGAGGTCTGTCAGGTAAGGCCTCTTTGGAGGTGATGTGCCTATGAAGGTGAGGAGAGTATTGTCTCTTGGATATAAGGAGGGAGGACATTTCATGACAGAGGGAAGATGTAGGTGGGAAGTCAGCGGTGAGATGATCAAAGTCGAGGTACAGTGAAGAGGTTAGTATTAGAGGGGAAAGTGTGCAGGATGGGTTATAGTAGAAGAGTAGCAAGGTGAGATAGGAGGAGGCAAGGTGATTAAGTGATCTAAAGCCAATGGTGGGGACTTTTTGTTTGAGGTGGAGGTGTGTGGGCAACCCTTGGAATAGCTTGAGTTGTGGAGAAACATGGTCCAAACGTTTTTATAGGAAAATAATCTGGGCAGCAGAGTGAAGTGTGGACTGAAACTGGGGGGAGGCAAGAGTCAGGGAGGTCAGCAAGGAGACTGCTACAGTAATCAAAGCGGGATAGGATAAGTGCTTGGATTAACATGGTAGCAGTTTGCACAGAGAGGAAAAGGAGGATTTTAGAATGTTGTGAAGGTGGAACCGACAGGATTTAGTGATGGACTGAATATGGGAGTTAGTGATGGGTAAGAGAGGAGGAGGACAGTATTTGGGTGGGAGGGTAAGAAATTTTGCTTTTGACATGTTAAGTTTGAGGTGATGGGAGGACTCCTGACTTTCCCATCACTGTAGATGGCACCACCATCCTTCCTGTCTCACAAACCCATAACCTTGGTGATAACCTTGACTCCCCTCACATATTCAATTTGTCACCAAGACCTGTTGATCCCACCTTCACAACATCACCAAAATCTGCCCTTTCCTCTCCATCCAAACTGCTACCACATTGATACTATCACTCATCCTATCCCTCCTGGATTACTGCATCAACCTCCTGGCTGACTTCCCAGCCTCCTGTCTCTCCTCACTTCAGTCCGTACTTCACTCTGTTGCCTGGATCATTTATCTACAAAAACATTCAGGACACATTACCCCTCTCTTCAAAAAACTCCAGCGGTTGTCCTTCCTCCTCCGAATTAAACAAAAACTCCTCACAGTTAAAGTACTCCATCACCTTGCCCTCTCCTACCTGACCTTTCTTCTCTCCTTCTACAACTCAGACCACACATTTTGCTCCTCTAGTGCTAACCTTTTCACTGTACCCCAATTTCACCTGTCTTGTTGCCAACTCCTAGTCCATGTCCTGCCTCTGGTCTGGAATGCCAGGGAGAAAATTATTCTCTCCTGTTCAAAGACTTATTGAAGGCACATCTCCTCCAAGAGGCCTTCCCAGACTAAGCCCCAAGTTTCTTCATCTCCCATTCCCTTCTGCACCACCCTGATTTGCTCCCCTTTTCTTTCCCCCACCCCCACAGCTCCAGAGCACTTACGTATGTATCTGTAATTTTAATTTGTAATTTGTGTTGATGTCTGTCTCCTCCCCTCTAGACTGTAAGCTCGTTGAGGGCAGGGAGTGTCACTGTTTATTATTGTGTTGTACTTTCCCAAGTGCTCTGTACATGGTTAAATGCTCAATAAATATGAATGAATGAATGAATGAATGAATGAATGAATGACAATCAAATAGAGATGTCTTGAAGGCAGGAGGAAATGCAAGACCACAGAGAGGGAGAGAGATCAGGGCTGAAGTTGTAGATTTGGGTGTCATTCATATAGGAATGGTAGTTGAAGCTATGTGAGTGAATGAGTTCACGAAGAGAGTGGTTGTAGATGGAGAATAGGAGGGGACCTCAAACTGAACCCTGAGGGACCCCCACTATTAGGGGGTGGGAGGCAGAGGAGGAGCCCACAAAAGGATCAAGAATGAGTGGCCAGAGAGATAGGAGGAGAACTAGGAGAAGCCAAGGTTGGATAATGTTTCTAGGAGAAGGAGAAGGTTGACATTGTCAACAATGTCAAAGGCAGCTGAGAGGCCAAGGAGGATTAGGATGGAGTAGAGGCTGGACGTGGCTAGGAGACGATTATTGGTGACCCTTGGGAGGATGGTTTCCATGGAGTCAGATTTGAATTTGTCAAGGAGAGAATTGGAGGAAAGTAACTTGTGATAGAAGTTGTAGAAAACCCACTCAAGGAGTTAGGAAAGAAATGGTAGGAGAGAGATAGGGCAATAATGTAGGGAGCCATGGGAACAAGAGAGGGTTTTTTGGATTGGAGAGATATCAACATATTTGATAGTGGTGGGCAAGAAGCCACCGGTGAGAGAACAGTTGAAGATGACAGTTGAGGAGGGAAGAAGGAAAGGGTCAAGTGTTTTAATAAGGTGCGAAGGAATGGGGTCAGATGTGCAGTTGGATGGGTTGGATTTTGAGAGAAGGCAGGATATCTCCTCTAGAGATACAACTGGGTAAGATAGGAAAGTTGAAGAAGGGGCAGGCATTGAGAGGGACTGGGGATGGGCAGGGGAGATTTTAGGGAGATCATGCCTGATAGTGTCAATTTTCTCAATAAATTAGTTGGCCAGGTCATTAGGGGCAAGTGATGGGCTGGAGGAGGGGGTTTGGGGAGAGAATTTAATGACTGTAACTACTGGCCAAGGTGATGGGCCTGGGTGTCAATAAGGATGGAGAAATAATTTTGTTGGGCAAAGGAGAGGCAGAGGAAGCATGCAAAGATAAACTTGAAGTAGATGAAGTCAGCCTGATATCTGGATATCTGCCAGCAGTGCTCTGAGGAAAGAAGGCAGGTGAAGAGGTTGTGGTCAGATGGAGGGATTTCAGAGTTGATGAGGGTAGAGATTGTGCAGTGGCTAGAGATGATGAGATCGAGTGTTTGTTAAAGTTGGTGAGTGGGTGAGTAGGATGGAGCAGGAGGTCAGTGGAGTTCAGGAGTGATAAAAGGTGGGCAGTGGAAAGGTCATCAGGAACACCTATGTGGATATTGAAGTCACCAGGGATCAATGTAGGCATGGAGAAAGAGCAAAGGAAAGTGAGAAAGGGATCCAAATAGTTAAAGAATTTGGAGGTGGGACCTGGGGACCAATAGATGACCGTTACTAGAAACTGGAGTGGGTGATAGAGGTGGATGATATTAGCTTTGAAGGAAGGGAAGAAAGGGATGGGGGAGGTGGAATCGTGCAAAATCAGCATTGGGGTGTGAGAAGGAAGCCAACATGTCCTCCTTTCCCAGTGAGTCTGGGGTAGTGGGAGAAGAAGAGGCCTTCTCTGGAAAGAGCAGCAAGGGAGATTATGTTGTCTGGGGAGAACCAGGTTTCAGTGATGGTGAGGAGGAGTAGTGATTGGGTCAGGAACAGGTCAGTAATGAAAGGAAGGTGTGTTCCACAGGCATCACTTGGCTAAAGCTGTGGAAAGGGTACATGGGGTGGGGATGGTTCAAGGGGAAGGAAGGGGTTGAATGGGAGTGAGCTGGCAGGTGTCTCCCTTATTTTTAAAAAACCCTCCCTTGATACCACAGCTCCCTTCAGGTATCGCCCCATCTCCCTCCTACCATTTCTCTCCAAACTGCTTGGTTGAATTGTCTACACCTGGCTGTTTCAAATTCCTCTCCTTCAAATTCTCCTTGACACCCTCTAATCTGGCTTCTGAACCCTTCCCTCCACAGAAACCGCCCTCTGAAAGGTCACCAATGATTGCCTTCTTGCCAAATCCACTCCATCCTATTCCTTCTTACTCCATCCTAATCCTCCTTAACCTCTCAGCTGCCTTGGACACTGTCGACCACACTGTTTTCCTGGAAATGTTATCTAACCTTGTCTTCACTTACTCTATCCTCTCCTGGTTCTGTTCGTATCTCTCTGGCCATTCATTCTCAGTCTCCTTCAGGGGCTCCTTCTCTGCCTCCCACCCCCTAATTGTAGGAGTCCCTCAAGGTTCCATTCTGGGTCCCCTTCTATTTTCCATCTACACCTACTCACTTGGAGAACTCATTTGTTCCCATGACTTCAACTATCATTTCTAAGCAAATGACACCCAAATCTAATCTCCAGCCCTGCTCTCTCTCCCACTCTCCAGTCTTGCATCTCCTCTTGCCTTCAAGGCATCTCTACTTGGATGCCCTCTTGTTACCTCAAACTTAACATGCCCAAAACAGAGCTCTTAATCTTCCCTCCAAAACCCTGTCCTCCCCATGACTTTCCCATTACTAAAGAGGGCACCACCATTCTTCCTGTCTCACAAACCCATAACCTTGGCATTATCCTTGACTCCTCTCTCTCAACCAACCTACATGGTCAATCCATCACTAATTCTTGTTGGTCCCACCTTCACGATATCTCTAAGATCCTCCCTTTTTTCACCATCAATACTGCTACCACATCAATACAATCACTCATCCTGTCCTGCCTGGATTAGTGCATTAGCCTTCTTGCTGATCTCCCAGCCTCCTGTCTTTGCCCACTCCAGTCCTTACTTCACTCCACTGCCTGGATCATTTTTCTACAAAAACGATCCAGACACATCACCCCTCTCCTCAAAAAATTCCACTGGTTGCCTATCTGCCTCTGAATTAAACAAAAGCTCCTCTCCATTGACTTTAAAGCACTCCAACACCTGGCCTCCTCCTACCTCACCTCACTTCTCTCCTTCTACAACCCAGCCCGCACACTTCCCTCCTCTAATGCTAACCTTCTCTCTCACCTGTTTCGTTACTGACCCCTAGCCCACATCCAGCCTCTGGCCTGTAATGTTTTCCCTCCTCTAATCTGACAATCACTTTTTCCCACTTCAAAGTTTTAATGAAGGCACATATCCTCCAAGAGGTCTTCCCAGACTAAGCCCCACTTTTCCTCATGCACCACTCCCTTCTGCATCACCCTGACTTGCTCCCTTTGCTCTTCCCCCCTCCCAGCCCCAAAGCACTTATGTACATATCAATAATTTTATTTATTTGTATTGGTGTATGTCTCCCCAACTCTAGACTGTGATCTCACTGTGTGTAGGGAATGTCACTGTTCATTGTTCCACTGTACTTTCCCAAGTGCTTAGTACAGTGCTGTGCACACAATAAGCACTCAGTAAATATGATTGAATGAATGGGAGTGGGATGAGAGGCGGCAGTGAGACAGGATTACAAGGATGGGACGGGGAAAAATTGGGGACCGTGCAAGGAGTAGGGAGGGGTTGGATATTAATGCAATGAGGAGTCCAGCCTGCGGGGAGGGGGATGAAAATGGGTGCTGGGCACAGGGGACAGGCGTGGAGAGACCAGAGGGAGAGGACTGAAGGACTGAAGAACTGTAGCTAGGGCTTAAATGAAAGAAAGAACTGAGCTGCAGCAGCTGATCTGTAGATCCATTGGACTGTGACAAATTCCGCTAGTAGTGGGTGACACAGCAGCGCCCAGTTGGGGGGAATCCACAAGTTCTGAGCTGTGATTAGCGAGTCATTATAGTATCCACCTGGAGTGCATGGGCTAAGTTTATCAAGCCCTTAGTTGTTGAAAGGTGACTGTTGAGATGTCATCACCTTAGTGAGTCACTATCCTTCTTCTTTGGCATGGGTCTGGGTCCCAATGTGCAGTTGGGTGAGGGTGGTGGGGTAAGGGATTGGTGGTTCCATTCTCGTGCAGGTTCAGGTCCTCGGTGCGCAGGTGGAGGGAGGTGGGAATGAGGATGTCTGCTTGACTGTGAGCCCATTGTTGGGTAGGGACTGTCTCTATATGTTGCCAATTTGTACTTCCCAAGCGCTTAGTACAGTGCTCTGCACACAATAAGCTCTCAATAGATATGATTGAATGCATTAATGAATGTCAGTGTCCCTTTCCTTGGTGCAGGCCCCCGATGCATGAGAGTGGGAAAGCAGGGGTGAGGAGGGCTCTAGGGATCCGGGGTCTCTTCTCTCTGGGTAGTTCCAGGCTCCTGGTGGCCATGAATGGGGATGACCCTCTCGTTTGCTCAGTCCTCAGGCACCCAAGTGCAGAGGGTGACCCTTCCTTCGAGAAGGGTCCAGAGAGAGGGGAGGGGCATGGAGGGGTAGTGGATACCCTCCCCTTAGTGTCAGTTTTTGACACATGGGTTGCCCAGTGGGCACTGGGATTGTCAGCAGCCCTTCTGTCTGGAGAGATTTTTGGTCTTCAGGGTGAGGGGAGAGGCAGGAGGCTCAACATCAAAGGACTACAGCCTCAATTCATAACCTCCAATTGGCTCAGCTTCTCCAAGAATAGTGGAAGAAAGAAGATAGCAGCTAGAGAAAACTTGCACTACAGATCATGCAGCCAGAGATGGATAAAGGAAAAATCCATTTAGGTTCTGAATTAATTCCCAGAGAGGTATCCTAGGTTTCCTGGCTCTTTATGGCCAGGAAGATAGAGGGGGGAAAAAAAGATTTTCTTTATGCAAAGTATAACACCACACACAGCCACACATCCAATCTGTCACCAAAACCTGCCGGTCTCACCTCCACAACATCACCAAGATCTGCCCTTTCCTCTCCATCCAAACTGATACCTTGCTGGTTCAATCTCTCATCCTATCCCAACTGGATTACTGTATCGGCCTCCTCTCTGATCTCCCATCCTCCTGTCTCTTCCTACTTCAGTCTATAATTCACTCTGCTGACTGGATCATCTTTGTGCAGAAACGCTCTGGGCATGTTACTCCCCTCCTCAAAAATCTCCAGTGGCTGCCTGTCAACCTACGAATCAAACAAAAACTCCTCACTCTCGGCTTCAAGGCTGTCCATCACCTTGCCCCCTCCTACCTCACCTCCCTTCTCTCTTTCTACAACCCAGCCCGCACCCTCTGCTCCTCTACCGCTAACCTCCTCACTGTACCTCGTTCTTGCCTGTCCTGCCATTGACCCAGGGCTCACGTCCTTCTCCTGGCCTGGAATGCCCTCCCTCTGCACATCCGCCAAGCTAGCTCTCTTCCTCCCTTCAAAGCCCTACTGAGAGCTCACCTCCTCCAAGAGGCCTTCCCAGACTGAGCCCCCTTTTTCCTCTCCTCCTCCCCATCCCCCTCGCCCTACCTCCTTCCCCTCCCCACAGCACTTGTATATATATATATATATATATATATATATATATATATATATATATATGTACAGATTTATTATTCTATTTATTTTACTTGTACATATTTAGTATTCTATTTATTTTGTTAATGGTGTGCATATAGCTTTAATTCTATTTGTTCTGACAACTCTGACACCTGTCTACATGTTTTGTTTTGTTGTCCGTCTTCCTCTTCTAGACTGTGAGCCCACTGTAGGGTAGGGACCATCTCTATATGTTGCCAACTTGTACTTCCCAAGTGTTTAGTACAGTGCTCTGCACACAGTAAGCGCTCAATAAAAATGAATGAATGAATGAATGAATGAATTGTCTGCTTTTATTGTCCTACATGAGGTCTTCAGGGCTTGAAAAGATACTGTGGGGTTAAAAGACAAGATTTTTCTAAATGCAGAAACCCATGTTTATTAGTCTACCTAAAGTTTTCAAGGCCTTCAAAGAAAATATATCATGTGAAAAAACATCTCCTCTGTATTAGTCCACCTCAGGTCTTCAAGGCCTTTTAATGGAGAATATCTGAGGGGAAAAAAAGAGAAATTGCTCCATGCAAAAAACTCCAGGTTTAATTACTCTATCTAAGATCTTCAAGGCCTTAAAAGAGAATATTTGAGGTGCCAAAGGATAAATGTGCTTCAAGAAAACTTAGTGGATAGAGCACAGGTCTGGGAGTCAGAACGAAATGGGTTCTAATCCTATCTCTGCCACTTTTTTGCTGTGTGACCTTGGGCAAGTCACTTTACTTCTCTGTGTCTCAGTTACCTAATCTATAAAATGGGGATTGAGTCTGTGAGCCTCACATGTGACAAGGACTGTGCCCAACCCAATTTGCTTGTGTCCACCCCAGCATTTACTACAGTGCCTGGCACATAGTAAGTACTTTACAAATACCATAATTATTATTCCACTGTGGCAATCCCAGGTCTCCTGCAGTGGAGGGAGGAGTCAGGGTGGCTGACAGAGACCCTCCCTTTGTCTCAATTTTTTGTCCCATGGATTGTTGAGTGGGCACTGGGGTGGTCGGTGGCCCTCCTCTCTGGTGCGATCTTAGGCCTCCAGTGTGAGGGGGAGGGGACTGAGGGCTTGGTGTCCCTTCTCCAGATAGATCCTATGTCATCAGCAAGAGCGGTGGATACACTGTCCTTTCCTTTATTTATTTATTCATTTATTTACTTTTCTCTGGAGGGATCGGCATCCTTTTCCTCTATGGCAGAGATCCCAGGTCCCCCATGGGGGCCAGTGGGGGGGGTGGGGGGGGAGAAGAATGGGGAGATCGTCTCCTTGCCTCAATTTTGACCCCCTGTCTTGCTGAGCAGACACTGGGGTGGTCAGTAGCCCTTCTCTCAGGCTCAATCTTAGACCTCCAGTGTGAGAGAATGGGCTGGAAGGCTTGGGATCCCTTCCTCTGGATACATCCTAGGTCACAGCAGGGGGTGGGAGTTGTGTAGCAGAGACCCCCCACCCCCCACCCCGCGATTCCTTTTTTTGGTCCTTGGTTTGCAAAGTGGGCACTTGATAGGCGCGGTCCTTCTCTCAGGCATGAATTTAGACCTCCGGTATGAGGGGGAGGGATTGGAGAGTTGAGAGTATCGTCCTGCCTTCTGGTGTTATCCTAGACTTCCTGCAGGCAGGGAACAAGCATGAATGGGGTCAGCGACCATTCCCCTTTGTGTATGGCTCTGGAGGGGTTGTCCCACTCCAGACCTCTGGTGCTGTTGTTTCCCCTCACAGCCCTCTCACAACTCTGCTGCCATCACCACCATCTTGGAAGAATGCAGTACTCTAAGCACAGTAAGGGCTCAATAAATATGATGGACTGACTGACTGACCTTTCTCAATATTAAATGGCAGGAGAAGATTACTAACACAAGTCAGCTAAGCAGTACTGAAGCAATGGGCACATAACACAGCTTGTCTGGGAGGAACAGATGAGGAAAATGGATGACAACAAGATAGCCAGAGAACTGCTAAAGGGGTGCAAATGAAAGCCAAGAGGACAGAATAAATATCTAAAAAACATAATGAGGCATAATCTCAAACAAGGCCATCCAGTGATAGAGTGTTGGAAGAGGGCAGAATTTGTGAGGGGAATCAATTATAGTAATTGTGGCATTTGTTAAACACTTACCATGTTCATTCATTCAATCAATCATATTTATTGAGCACTTACTGTGTGCAGAGCACGGTACTAAGCACTTGGGAAGTACAAGTTGGCAACATACAGAGATGGTCCCTACCCAAATTACTGGGATAGATACATAGATAATCAACTCTGATATAGTCCCTGTCCTACATGGGGCTCGCAGTCTCAAGTAGGAGCAAAACCAAGTATTGAAACCTCATATTACATAAGAGGAAGCTGAAGCACAAATAAGTGAAGCGTATTTCCCAAGGTCACACAGCAGGCCAGTGGCAGAGCTGGGCTTGGAACCCAGGTCTTCTGACTCCCAGGACCACTCTCCTTCCCAATCTCATGCTGCTTCAAAGGTTGCTTGTACTGAGCAAAAATTTCACAATTATTGGAATGTCAGGAGGAAACCTCGAAGTTAAGGACTGACCCTGTACTGAACAATCCCTTTAGGACAGCACTAATCTACTTTTACGTGCACACAACGGGAGTGATGGTCATTCACTGGTTTTTACAGCTCTATTCACATGCATGGAAAGGATCCACCATGTCTTTTAAAAAAGACAGCTATATAGCTTGACAAACTCCTTTACTTTTCTAAATTTGTAAAACTTTACATTTCTTTTGTTTGCAATTCCATTTTGTTGTTTTCTTTTCACAGAGCACTAGTCAACATTAGAAATTATTTTCTATTTTCAAGACCAATGGAACACTTCACAAGAATCAGAGGCATCAGATTGTACAAAGGCAGAACAAAAGTATCTCAGGTTTCTAGGTTACAGCTTCAATTACTTTGCTATATCCTAGTATGGTGAATTTTAAAAGGTGATTGAGATATCCTACTGCTTGAAAATATGTTTAAGTTAGGGGTATAGTTGCTCTATAACAAAAACAAAGAAAAATGTGCAGTAGGGGAAACGATCAGTGTTTTTCAGTAATTCAACTACAGTTGTCAGGCTTGAGGTCTAAAGTTACAGGCTGTATATATATCAAGCTAGAAACAAAATAAGTCTCCCGGTTCAGACAGATGAATCCTCCATGAAAACAAAAGAAATTGCAGGCTCAAATAGTCA
Organism: Tachyglossus aculeatus; assembly: GCF_015852505.1. Classification (NCBI taxonomy): domain Eukaryota; kingdom Metazoa; phylum Chordata; class Mammalia; order Monotremata; family Tachyglossidae; genus Tachyglossus; species Tachyglossus aculeatus. The sequence continues at coordinate 21,749,419 of NC_052081.1, read as the reverse complement.
TGCAGCAATTTTTAAGATTAATAGTATTACTCCTGTTGCACTTTGAATATTTCAGTTGGAAAGGCAAATTGAGACTTCATCCTGGAATCCTAGAATTTTGATTTCAGAACAGTACAAAAGGAAAGCAGTCCTGGCCACAAACTCAACCTCTCCTCTAAATTCATACATTCAGTTGTATTTATTGAGCACTTACTGTGTGCAGAGCACTGTACTAAGCGTTTGGGAAGTACAAGTCAGCAACATATAGAGATGGTCCCTACCCAATAATGGGCTCACAGTCTAGAAGGACCATCTCACATTGCTAATTGCCTCCAGTTCATCTCCACTTACATGTCTTTCTTACATTCAAACTCAACCTGTCTAAAACTTCTCATCTTCCCTCTAAACCTTCTCTTCCTCCCATCTCTATCATCTCTGTGAAAAACATTGTCATTTGACATTCAGTTCTTACATTCAATCTACTGGTAAGCCCTGCCTGTTCTTCCACACAATGTTTCTTTTATCTTCCCCTTCATCCCCTATCAATCAATCAATGGCATTTATTGGGCACTTACTGTGAGCAGAGCACTGTACTAAGTGTTTGGGGGAGTACAATAAAGTTAGTAGACATAATCCCTGCACACGACAAATTTACAGTCTAGTAATCTCCACTCTAACAGCTACACTCTGGTCCAAGCTCTTTCCATGTCATGTTTAAATTATTGTATTAGATCATCATGGTCTCTCTCTCTTCCAGAAAGTTGAGATTCCTGGAAATCTGCCTCCTTCCTATTATGTCTCCCGTGGACTCCGGGCTGCTGGGATTTTAGCTGGTGCAATGCACTCTCAACCCAGGCTCTCTTTTTACCAGGTGGCTGAGCAAATCTTCTGAGAACCTGCCACCTTCAAATCTTGACATCCAGAGCCCCTGACATCTTCCCAACTGGATGACCATGTTACCTTCCCAGGAATCCACACTGGCTCTCCTCTGCATCACCCAGAAGCCTCCATCCCAGCCTGCCTTGCACAGTACCAGGAAGTTTATAGCTAGCCATCCTCATGTTTGTCAAATTTCCCAACACTGATAATTTTAGAAGTAGTTTTACAAATCGATTATTCCCCTTTTCAACTCCACTAAGGATTTCAACCCTCCTTGTGAAGAAGGGGTAATGCCTGGGCAGAAGGCAGGGGGCTAACCAGTTCCTGACCCCTATACCACAGATCCACCCACCCCCACCTAGCTTCACCTCTCTAGAGACCCCAAGTTTTCCTGGATCCTCCCCACTGCTTCCCTCAGCCCTACCTCCAGCAAGGATGGAAGGTGCAATCACAGCCAGCTGAGTCGAGGGCAGTCAGGATTCCAAGCAGTGTGCTGGGCATTAACCAGGAGAATTATAGGGAAGCTGTGGAAAAACCAGCAGGTCTTCAGGTCCATTTCTCTCTGGAGGGGTCTTCTTAGGGGCCCCAAGGAAAAGGAAGCCCCTGTTTCTTCAGGACCCACTCATCTCTCCTCTCCCCCATCTATTTCACTGCCATCTATTTCAGGCAGCAGAGTGGGTTGTGTCACTGGCATGGGGGACCAGTTGGAGGAGGAGGCTTGGCAGGCATTCTATAAGCAGATTTCCCCACCAATAAGATACAGCCTGGGGGAACCAGTCAAAGGAGTGGGTAGAAGGGGAGGACCATAAAGTAAGGATTTTAGTTTTGGAATAATGCAAAAACCAAACGTAGTCCAGAAGATTTTCATTGTCAAGGGAGCTACGGTTTAGTAAGCCTCACCCCCGTGTCTTGTACCCTCTTGCCCTACATTAGTGGGAAAGAGAAAAGCAGCCTTTCAAACCCTGGGAAAAACGAGGGCAGTTGGTGTTGTAGGGATCATTGAGGCTGAGGTTGTGACAGGAGCCTGGAATTCCGCTCCACTAACCACAGCACCCTACTAATCTTTGCTTTTAGTTTGTGTATCTCTTCATGGTTTTATGTCATCTTAGTGTTTGGTTTCATCTCTCCTTAGGTGTTTGTCATCAATCACTCTCACTACCTCCTTATTTTCTTAGAATGTGAGTCCCCTGAGGGCCATGGATCATGTCTAATTTTCACCTTTTCTATTTTTTGCCAGCATTTAATACGTTGAACTGTACACAGAAACCCCCTAATAAATACCATCACTACTACTACTCTTTTTACTCCTACTCACTTGTCTCCCTGTCTATAGCCTCTTTCCTCTTCAATCTATAGAACATGCTGTTGTACAGTTCATCTACTTGGAATGTAGAACTCCTTATCTTCCCACACAAACCCTGCCCTACCCCTGACTTTCCCATCACTGTTGTCAGCCCCACCATCCTTTCTGTCTCACAAGCCCATAGCCTTAGCATTGGTTTTGATTCCTCTCTTTCATTCAACCAGCATATTAAATCCATCATTAAATCTTGTCGATCCCACCTTCACAACATTGTTAAAACCCACCAGCCAAACTGCTACCATGTTAATACAGTCACTCATCCTATCCCACCTGGATCACTGCATCAGCTTCCGTGCTGACTTCCCAGCCTTCTGTCTCTCCCTACTCCAGTCCATACTTCACTCCCCGATGGATCATTTTTCTTCAAAAACATTTAGAACATGTTGCCCCACTCCTCAAAAAACTCCAGTGGTTGCCCATCCAGCTCTGCATCAAACAAAAAATCCTCACCACTGGCTTTAAGGCACCCAGTCACCTTGCCCCCTCCTACCTCACAGCACTACTCTCTTACTAAAACCCAGCCAGCACAGTTTGTTTCTCTAATACTAACCTTCTTACTGTAGCTCGATCTCATCCACCTTGCCACTGACCCCTCACCCATGTCCTGCCTCTGGCTTGGAATGCCCTCTCTCCTCAAATCCAATGATTACTCTCCCCATCTTCAAAAGCCTTATTGAAGGCTCATCTCCTCCAAGAGGCCTTCCCTGACTAAACTCTCATGTTGCTTCTCCCACTCCCTTCTGCATCACCCTGACATGCTCCCTTTGTTCTCCCTGCCCCCAGTCCCATACTGCTTATGTACATATCTGTAATTTATTTATTGGTATTGATGTCTGTCTCCCCCCTTCTAGACTGCAAGCTTGTTATAGGGAGGGAATGTGCCTGTTTTTTTGCTGTACTGTACTCTCCCAAGAGCTTAGTATAGTACTGTACACACAGTAAGTGCTCAATAAATACAATTGAATGAATGAATGAATGAATGTCACATGGAGCATATCTCTTCACTCCTCAATAGGGACTGTCTCTATATGTTGCCAACTTGTACTTCCCAAGTGCTTACTACAGTGCTCTGCACACAGTAAGCACTCAATAAATATGATTGATTGATTGATTGATTGATCTCTTCACTCCTCAAACCACCCCCTCTTCAATTTCCCATATCCCTCATAATCAAGCAAAAACTATTCACGATTGCCTTCAAGATTTTTCACCAATTCTACCCATCTTATATATTGGTTCTTCCTCTGCTATCACACAGCCTGCACACTTTACTCCTACCAAGATCACCTTCTAATTCCCTCCGTTGTTTTGCCATGCTGCTCTATCCCAGAACTCCCTCTCCACCAAATCCATGAAAGCACAGCTTTCCTCATCTTTGAAGCCCTCCTAAATCCCACCTCCTCCAACTAGCCTTCCCAGATTAATTCCCAATACCCCAACAGCCACTTCTAACACTATGTAGCGCTTGTTTACAGTTTCCTCAGCACTTTCATTTGTCTGAATACTGAATTGTCCACTCATTATTTATTCTGCTTCCACTATTTGTGAATATTTTTATGTCTTCCTTCCCAAAGAAAATCCAATAGAAAATTTCAGCCATGGAAGTCCATGTCTAAACCATACAATAAATATGCGGACAAGTTACCAACTGGTATTTGAACCTCATCATCCAAGATTCCACGCAAAGGCCCATGCTCATGGATAGCAGGGAATCTCATTTCTAACATGAAGCAGTGTGGCTCAGTGGAAAGAGCTTTGGAGTCAGAGGTCATTGGTTCAAATCCCGGCCCTGCCACTTGTCAGCTGTGTGACTTTGAGCAAGTCACTTAACTTCTCTGAGCCTCAGTTCCCTCATCTGTAAAATGGGGATTAAGACTGTGAGCCCCCCGTGGGACAACCTGATCACCTTGTAAACTCCCCAGCGCTTAGAACAGTGCTTTGCACATAGTAAGCACTTAATAAATGCTATTATTATTATTATTATTATTATTATTATATCTGCATATGTTCTTTTGTCATGGCCAGTGGCCCAGATTGGGCAGCTTTCCCTTTCATTCTGATCCAAAATTATTCACCAAAATGGATAGTCTTAAAATGTCAGAGCAGACTGGAATCCTTCTGATTCTCTTGTGGTCTTTGTATATGCATTGTTATGCTATCTCTATACTATCACATATTCTCCTCCAGTACAGAAGTCTATTAAAACACACTTTTTTGACTTCAGCAGCAGAGAACGATGCTAAAGGTCTGAAGTCACGGGTCACTTGTGTTCTCAGCCAGCTGATGCTGAAAAAAATCATCCAGCAGGACAGATAAATCCTATTTTAGAAGAAAAGAGACTTACATTCAATCTTAATCTAACAAGAGCTGCTCTGACTGGGTTGGAAAGAACACCAAAGCTAATGAGATTGCCTTCATCCCACTCCTTACTCATCCTTCAGGCTGAACCAAAAGTTCAAAAGCCAGAATGTATATCTTCTTCAGATGTTATTAAAACACTAAAGATTTCAAAATAATTTTCAATGAAAATAATTGCTACTGAATTTGTCAGAGTGAAGCTATAGTCTGTTAAATTCAGTAAAAAGCACTGTATTTCATGGTGTCTAGAAATCCACATATTGCATCTCTAAACCAAGTTATTTCGTTAATAGTAGTGGTCAAATAACCCTTCCAATAATAATAAGCAGAATGCATCTTTAGAATAATGCATTATTTGAGTGTGCTCTGTGGTCAATAAATATGGTTTATCAACTTGCAAAAACCTATTTCACCACGGTATTCTCCCTAAATTCACCCCAGCTATGACCTTCGGGAAAAGCCATTTCTAGATCAGATCAGCGATTCAACCAGCCGAGCATACTGCTTCCATAGTAGCCAAAGAAACCCCCTTAATGGTCCCATACATGCATCCCAGTGTACTCTCCAAAGCACTTTGTACAATGTCTGCACACAGTAAGTGCTCCATAAATACCACTAATTGAATAATAATAATAATGATGGTATTTGTTAAGCACTTACTACGTGCCATGCAGTGTTCTAAGTTCTGGGGTAGATACAAGGTAATCAAGTTGTCCCACATGGGGCTTACAGTCATAATCCCCATTTTTAAAGATGAGGTAACTGAGGCACAGAGAAGTTAAGTGACTTGCCGAAAGTCACAGAGCTGATAAGTGGTGGAGCCAGGATTAGAACCCACAACTTGTGACTCCCAAGACCATGCTCTTTCCACTAAGCCATGCAACTTCTCTAAGGAGGTGTGATGGTTGCCTTCCTTAATGACTATTCTGAACCTTTGGTACCTCGGTAAAATTCATATCAATAGAAAGCAACTATTAGCAACAGCCCATTGTGCAGAGTTTATCTATGAAACTACTGTATAACTAACTGAGTACACAAATAAAAATGACAATGAGAGAGTGGGGTCATATCAGTGGTTAAGTCACTTGATAATTATCTTTCTCTATAGGGAGAGCACTTTCTAGGATGCAGGAACATCCACTGTCAGTGGGTCAGTTCAAAACAAATCTGTTGGCTTCACAGACTCCATCCTCTCCTGGTTCTCCTCTTATCTCTCTGGCAGTTCATTCTCAGTCTCCTTTGCAATCAATCAATCAATTGTATTTATTGAGCTCTTACTGTGTGCAGAGCACTGTACTAAGCGCTTGTAAGTACAAGTTGGCAACATATAGAAACAGTCCCTACCCAACCGTGGGCTCACAGTCTAGAAGGGGGAGACAGAGAACAAAACCAAACATATTAACAAAATAAAATAAATAGAATAGATATGTACAAGCAAAATAAATAAATAAATAAATAGAGTAATAAATATGTACAAACATATATACATATATACAGGTGCTATGGGGAAGGGAAGGAGGTAAGACGGGGGGATGGAGGAGGGCCTCCTTCCCCTCACATCCCCTTACTGTAGGAGTTCCTCAAAGATCAGTTCTTGGCCCCCTTCTGTTCTCTACGCTCACTCCCTTGGTGAACTCATTCACTCCCACGGCTTCAACTATCATCTCTACGCTGATGACACACAAATCTACATCTCTGCCCCTGCCCTCTCTCCCTCCCTCCAGGCTCGTGTCTCCTCCTGTCTTCAGGACATCTCCATCTGGATGTCTGCCCACCATCTAAAACTCAATATGTCCAAGACTGAACACCTTATCTTCCTTCCCAAGCCCTGCCCTCCCCCTGACTTTCCCATCACTATAGACAGCACTACCATCCTTCCCATCTCACAAGCCTGAAAACTTGGTGTCATAGTCAACTCCGCTCTCTCGTTTACCCCACACATCCAGTCCATCACCAGAACCTGCTGGTCTCACCTCCTCAACATCGCCAAGATCCGCCCTTTCCTCTCCATCCAAACCGCTACCTTGCTGGTTCAATCTCTCATCCTATCCTGACTGGATTATTGAATCAGCCTCCTCTCTGATCTCCCATCCTCCTGTCTCTCCCCACTTCACTCTATACTTCACTCTGCTGCCTGGATCATCTTTGTGCAGAAACGCTCTGGGCATGTTACTCCCCTCCTCAAAAATCTCAGTGGTTGCCCGTCAACCTACAAATCAAGCAAATACTCCTCACTCTTGGCTTCAAGGCTCTCCATCACATTGCCCCTTTCTACGTCAACTCCCTTATCTCCTTCTACAGCCCAGCCTGCACCCTCTACTGTGCTCTGCCACTAACCACCTCAATGAACCTCGTTCTTACCTGTCCTACCATCGACTCCCGGCCCACATCCTTCTCCTGGCCTGGAATGCCCTCCCTCCATATATCCACCAACTCTCTTCCTCCCTTCAAAGCCCTACTGACAAATCACCTCCTCCAGGAGGCCTTCCCAGACTGAGCCCTCTTTTTCCTCTCCTACTTCCCATCCCCCTTGCCCTACCTCCTTCCCCTCCCCACCGCACTTGTATATATATTTGTATGGATTTATTACTCTATTTATTTTACTTGTACATATTTACTATTCTATTTTGTTAATGATGTGCATATAGATTTAATTCTATTTGTTCTGACAATTTTGACACCTGTCTACATGTTTTGTTTTGTTGTCTGTCTCCCCCTTCTAGACTGTGAGCCCATTGTTGGGTAGGGACTGTCTCTTTATGTTGCTGACTTGTACTTCCCAAGCACTTAGTATAGTGCTCTGCACACAGTAAGCGCTCAATAAATACGATTGAATGAATGAATGAATGAATGAATTCAAATAAATCAATCAGTTGTATGTATTATGTGCTTACTGTGTGCAGAGTACTGTATTAAGCACTTGGGAGAGTATGATATAACAGAGTTGGAAGATATGTTCCCTGCCCACAACGAAATTACAGTCTAGAGGCATATGCAGACATTAATGTAAATACATGAATTACAGGTATGTATATAAATGTTATGGGAATGAGGGATGGGTGAATAAAGGGTGTAAATCCAAATTCCAGGGTGACACAAGAGGAAGTGAGGGCCTAGTCAGGGAAGGCCTCTTGAAGGAGATATGCCTTCAATAAGGCTTTGAAGGTGAGGAGAGTGATCATCTGTCGGATATGAAGAGGGAGGGCATTCCAGGCCAAAGGCAGGACATGGGCAAAGTGGTCAGTGGTGAGATAGATGAAACTGAAGTACAGTGAGTAGGTAGGCATTAGAGGAGTAAAGTATGCAGGCTGTGTTGTAGTAGAAAAACCAGGGAGGTAAGACAGAAGGGGGCAAGTTGATTGAGTGCTTTAAAGTTGATGGTAAAGAGTTTCTGTTTGATGCAGAAGTGGTTGAACAATGACTGGAGGTTCTTGAGGAGTGGAGAAACATGCATTGAACATTTCCATAGAGCATCAGAGTGAAGTATGGACTACATTGGGAGAGGAAGGAATCAGGGAGGTCAGCAAAGAGGCTGATGCAGTAATCAAGGCAGGATAAGGTAAGTGCATGGATTAACATGGTAGTGTTTGGATGGAGAGGGAAGTTTGGAATTTAGTATTGTGAAGGTTGAAGCAACAGGATTTGGTGACAGAATAAATATGTGTGTTGAATGTGAGAGATGAGTTGAGGGTAACACCAAGGTTACAGGTTTGTGAGACAGGGAAGATGGTGCTGTCTGCATTGACAAGAAAGTCAAGGGAAGACAGGGTTTGGGTAGGATGGTAAGGAGTTCTATTTTGGTGTCTGTGGGATAGCCAAAAGGCAGGAGGAAATGCGAGACTGAGGAGGAGAGAGTTCAGGGTTGGAGATGTAGATTTGGGAATCATTAAGGTGGTAGTTGAAGCCATGGGTGTGAATGAGTTCTTCAATGGAGTGGGTATAGATGGAGACTAGAAAGGAACCTAAAACTGAGCACTAAGGGACTCCCAGAGTTATGGATACTGAAATTGAGTGGCCAGAGATGAAGAAGGAGAACCAGAAGACAGTGTCAGTGAAGCCTAGATTGGATAATGTTACCAGGAGAAGGGGGTGGTCGACAGCATTGAAGGCAGTTTAAAGGTTGAGGAGGATTAGGATGGAGTAGAGGTCATTGGATCTGGCAAAGAGGAGATCACTGGTGACCTTTGAAAGTGCAGTTTCTGTGGCACGGAGTGGGTGGAAGTCAAATTGAATCAATCAATCAATCATATTTATTGAGCGCTTACTATGTGCAGAGCACTGTACTAAGCGCTTGGGAAGTACAAGTTGGCAACATATAGAGACAGTCCCTACCCAACAGTGGGCTAAAGAAAGAACTGGAAGAAAGGAATAGGGACAGCATGTGTAGACAAATTGCTCAAGGAGTTTGGGGAGGAATGGTAAGGAGTAGATGGGGAAATACCTGGAAGGAACGTGGGGACAAGGGAGGGTTTTATAGGTTGGGGGAGACATGAGTATGTTTGAAAGCAATGGGGAAAAAGCCACTGGTGAATAAACAATTCAAGATGGCAGTCAGGGAGGGAAGAAGGGAGGGGAAAGTGCAGAGGGATGGGGTCAGGGCAAAGGTGAAGGAGGGGGATTTTGAGAAATGGCAGGAGATTTCCTCTGGAGGTACTGCTGGGTAAGACGGGAGAGTTGAAGAAGGGGCAGGAGAATCAGGGAGGATTTTAGGGTGATCATGCTTGAGGGTTTCATTCATTCATTCAGTTGTATTTATTGAGCACTTACTGTGTGTAGAGCACTGTACTAAGCACTTGGGATTGTACAGTGCAGCAATAAACAGTGACATTTCCCTGGCCAGAGTGAGCTTACATTCTTGGCCATGTCATTAGGGGCAAGAGATGGGGGAGACTGGGGCACAGAGGGGTTGAAGAGGGAGTTAAATATCTGAAACTACCGGCGAGGGCAATGGTCATGGGAGTCTATATGGATGGAGAAATAATGTTGCCAGGCAGAGGAAAGGGCAGACTTGAAGTATGCTTGGTTGAACTTGAGGTGGATGAGAACGGCCTGATATCTGGATTTTTGCCCGCAGAGTTCTACGCCTCATGGACTCGAGTGAAGGAAATGGACTAGGAAGCCTTCCAAGACTGAGCCCCCTTTTTCCTCCCCTCCTCCCCTTCCCCCCTGCCCTACCTCCTTCCCCTCCCCACAACTCTTGTATATATATATATATTTGTACATATTTAGTACTCTATTTATTTTACTTGTACATATTTGCTATTCTATTTATTTTGTTAATGATGTGCATATAGCTTTAATTCTATTTGTTCTGATGATTTTGACACCTGTCTACATGTTTTGTTTTGTTTTGCTTTGTTGTCTGTCTCCCCCTTCTAGACTGTGAGCCCGCTGTTGGGTAGGGACCATCTCAATATGTTGCCGACTTGTACTTCCCAAGTGCTTAGTACAGTGCTCTGCACACAGGAAGTGCTCAATAAATACGATTGAATGAATGAATGAATGACCATGGAGGTGATCCAGGGCTCTGGATTAATGATGTGAGATGGATGAAAGGATAGGGGAGAGAGTGAGTTGAGTTCATTAGAGAGGGTGGTGTTGAGGGTGTCAACTTGGTCATCAAGAGAAGGTAGTTTGGGTGCAGGGTCTAAGGGGGCATGATGACTTGAAAAAATTGGCTGAGGTCAAAAGATTGGAGGTTTCTATGGGGAACAGATCAGATTTGTGAAAAGGGGGTGTGTGGGAGAGAAGGTAGATGAGGAAGTTGTGGTTGGATGGAATGATTTCAGAGTTGGTGATAGTAGAGTTTGTACAGTGACTAGAGATGATGAGATCAAGTTTGTGTCCAGGTGGGTTAATGGGAAAGGTGGGGTGGAGCAGGAGGGTAATGCAGTTGAGGAATGATAGAAGGGTCATCAGGAGCACCTAGATGGGTATTGAAGTACCCAAGAATCAATGTAGGGATGGAATAAGGGGGAAGGAATTTGAGAAAGGGATCAAAATGTTTAATAAAGTTGGAAGTGGCACGTGGGAGGATCTGGAGTAGGTGATAGAGATGGATGGTTTGGACTTCAAATGAAGGGGAAGAGAAGGATGGCGGAGGTGGAATGTTGTGAAAGCAGCACTGGGGAGCAAGAAGGAAATAGACAGATTACAAGAGGCAGAGCTTGCTAATCTCTTACTGCAACCCTCCCATTCCCCCTCTAGCCTGTAAACACACTGTGGGCAGGGAATGTGTCTGTTGTGTTGTTATAGTGTACTCTCCCAAGTGCTGAGTACAGTGCTCTGTGCATAGTAAGCGCTCAATAAATATGATTGACTGACTGACTTTGCTCCTCTACCATCAACTTACTTACTGTGGCTTGATCTTGTCTCTCACCAGCAAGCCCTTGCTCACATCCTCCTTCTGGCCTGGAACTCCTTCCCCCTTCACAGCAGACAGACCACCACTCTCCCTATCTTCAAAGTCCTACTAAAATCATATCTCCTTCCAAGAAGTCTTACCTAACTAACCTTTCTTTCCCCACTCTATACAAACTTGCATTGCCTATGCATTTTGATCTATACCCTTTAAATACTTTAATACTCACCTCACTCCTATCCCCAGACCACTTATGGACATATCCCTGTAATCTGCCCCTTCCCCTATCTGTAATGTATGTTAATGCCTGTCTACCCCAGAAGATTGTAAGTTCCTTAAGGACAGGAATAGTGTCAACCAACTGTACTGTATTGTACTCTCCCAACGGTATGGTTCTCTGCACATTAGAAGCCTAAATAAATGCCATTGATTTGTTCAGCTCCTTGAGGACAAGAAACAAATATCTTGCTTCACTTGTGCTCTCCCAAGTGCTTAGCCCATTGCTTAGCACTCAATCAACATTTAGTAAATATTCCAGCATAGTGAACATATAATGCACATTTCAAAGGAAAAGGCATGCCATGATACGGCACAAAGACAATCCCACCATTATATCATCCCTCCTTATTTGTCTTTCACTACCACCTGTTGCCCCTTTATTCTATGTTGGTGGCTTCTTGGAGGACAGGACTGGGTCTGATTCTCACCAGTGTATTTTTTTTAGAGCATTTAGTACAGGATTCTGCACACGGTAGGTGCTTAGTAATGACTTCCATTATCACTGTTAATACTTTTGAAGATTAGAGGGAGATGAAAATTGCAGGCCTTTACTTTAACTAATACCCAAATAATGAATACTATACTTCAACTATTTTCCCAGCTGTCCACCAGGAACCTGCATCTTATCTATTGGCTTCCTTTACCTGTTATTCCCAAGCTTGCACTCTTCGTTCCTCCCAAGTGGACATTCTAACTATAGTTCATTCTTAATTTGCCATCCTCCAATCCTCATTCACTCTTTTCCCATGCTTTTCCTTTTCACAACAAATCCATCAGACCACAATTTTAGCCATCCTAAAATCAGCTTTCTTCTAAGAAGCCTTCCTTGCTTGATTCACAATGTCCCGGTTGCAGCAACCCAATGTATTTGTAAGCATATAATGATCTGTACATTATTATCATTATTATTATTATTGTTCTTGTTGTTGTTGCTATCATTCTTATTATTATATTTGTTATAATATAACAAGTTAATCAAGTTGGACACAGTCCCTGTCCCACACAGGGCTCCCATTCAATTATTTGTTCTGCTTTTCACCCTGATGAGTTTATACTACTTCCTGATTTATCTTTTTTCTCCCTCTGGCTTCCATTATCTGTAAATTATTTTTGTCTGGCTCCCTCATTAAATTGTAAGCTCCTTGAGGACAGAGAAGGTGTGTCTTGCTATTCCCAAGCACTTTGTACAGTGCCTAACATTAGTAGGTGCTCAATAAATACCTAAAACTAATAGATGCTCAATAAATAGTTTAATGATAGTCTAAGGATCATTCCCTTTGAGAGATAAAAAAGCAACACTATCTAAGCATTTTACTAAATTAATTTTTCTACCTCTAGTAACACAAACAGGAATTTTGGAAGCAGGCCTTCAGCAGACTGGAAGTTAAAGTAAAAAACTTCTGCAAATCAACAGTGATTTTCACTGTCCTGTCCTGTTTTGCCTTCAAGTGATGTTTATCATTTCTAACTGCTATGACACTTAAAATGCCTTCTGGTGCCTTTTGTTTCCAATAAAACACATTAGCTATACTTTGATAACAAATGGAGCTGCTAATCCTGGCAATGGAGTTGATTGTATATGGTTTGTGAACACACCATATTCCAACAATTAAATTTACAAACCATTTCAAAATTATGTACACTTGGCAACCAAAATGAGGTCTGTGGTATTTGGATGGGTGAATTTGTATGCCTGATAAATCTCTCCTTGCTGCCTTCTTTCCTTCTCATTCAAAGGACTTTACATATATGTCGAAAATAGGGAAGACAGCTCATCAAATTACGTGTAATTTAAAGCTATAGGGTCCAACTGCCGGTAATAAAACTGCAAATAATCTAAGGACATAAGCAACGCCACACTGGGTCAGGCCAATGGTCTGTGCAAACTAGAATTCGGTCTGACATTGGCAACGAAGGATGCTTGGAGGAGCAGTTTGACATCGTTCATCCTCGCAATGTTCTTTGGACTGAGAATTGCACACGAGGTAGGGGTCTTGCCCAATTTGATAATTTTGTATCGACCCCAGTTCTTAGCACAGTGCTTGGCACATTAAAAGATCTTAACAAATATCACAATTATTACCCTATTTGGAAGGATTATGGCTAGCAACTTGCTAGTAATAGAAAATATGATGTCCCAGTTCCACTGTCAGCTCTCTCCATTTGATTCTTCAAGATAATGGCTAGATTCCATTTTAAAAATCCAGTGACATTTCTTCCATCTTCCATATATTGAAGAAGAGCCCAGGCACTTGTTTAAGCTTAATGTCTTTGAGTTGCTTGTAGTTTCTGTAAGAATGTCATTAGATTCAAGTGCTGTACCATTTTGATGGATTTTTATCTGGGGTAGTAACTTCCTCAGAAGTTGAAATGAGACCGTGTCTTTACATGTGGGCTAATTGAAGTCTCCAGACTCAATAGTAGAGGGTATCTTCAGAATGTTCCTTTCTGGGAATTCCGTAAAGCCACCTTCCCTCTTCAATGGTCCCATCTTGTGATAATCTGCCCAGATGCACCAAGCTTCTTTATTAATAAAAAAAACCTCCTCATGTTATGACACTCTAGCCCCTCCACATTCATGAGGACTCTTGAACATTCACTGAAGAATAGTACTATGCCAATGGTAGTCAAATACCCAAAGTTTCTACCCTCAATGTATTCACAGCATAATGTTGAAGAAATTTAAAAGGTCAACTGTCAAGGGGCACGTGGACTTTTAGAGGTCCAAAGTGACAACTCTAAAATTCTTCATCTACCACAACATCCTTCCAAATTATCTTTCTGAAAAGGTAATTGCTACATTTGTCATGCATATTCTTATTTTGCTCCCTTGGACGTGTAAAATGGCTATTTAAAATAGTGACTAATAATTAGGTGGCTCAGTGGAAAGAAAATGGGCTTGGGACTCAGAGGTCATGGGTTTGAAACCCGGCTCTGCCACTTGTCAGCTGTGTGACCTTGGGCAAGCCACTTAACTTCTCTGTGCCTCAGTTACCTCGTCTGTAAAATGGGAATTAAGACTGTGAGCCCCACGTGGGACAACCTGACCACCTTGTATCCCCCAAGTGCTTAGAACAGTGCTTTGCACATAGTGCTTAACAAATACCATCATTGTTATTATTATTAAATGCTTTCCAGGAAATAGGATGGAAGGACTGAAAACTCCTCTTGGGCAGGGATCATGTCTACCAAGTATATTGTATTCCCATTCTCCAACACGTAGTATGTGCTCTGCACACAGTAAACACTCAATAAACCCCATTTATTGACTGGTTGGTTTAATTAGTGACATGTCAATTGAGTGACTTTCAGTAGCCTTATTTTTTTATAATTATGATTAGTTATTATTCTAATTGAGCATTCTATTTCAGTAGCCTTATTTTTTAATAATTGCAATTAGTTATTATTCTAATTGAGCATTCTAATGGGTGTGCTCATCTTTAAGATGGGTGCTCATCTTTAAGCACTCATGACTACCCATTCCCCTGCCCCAACCCCTGAAACTCCTTAAGCTTTCTCTCTCCACTTGACACCCAGCAACAGGGAAAGAAGAAAACAGGAGGTTGGTGTGAGTTATCCTTTACAGATGATGGCATACTTGATTTTATCCCAGGATAAAACAGAGTGCATCAGGAGCAGAGAGGGCCTAGCAGGGCCTTTATGGCCCTTAGCGGGACAGAAGCAATCCCCAGTTATCGGTACTCTTTGATGGAGAGCACAGCACTAGAGCACATTTCCGAGATGGCCAGAAGAATGGGGACAAATATGCACTGTAGGCCTAGCTGCAATAATGAAGCATCTACTTCACCTGAATGGGAGGGCAGTGGGGCTGGTTCTGCCCAAGTTCAACTAATATTGGTTGTAAACAATGCAGAATTGAGAGAATAATAGCTCAAAGGTACAGTATACCATTTTTCCCCTAAATGAGAGGTTATTGGAATATTATATGGGATATAAATAAGTGCATCCCGTATCCCATCAAAAATAATGAGTAGCCTCATGAATCAGACTGAAGCTGCTGCTTTTGGCTAATGCAGATTAGACATTTTGACCATTCAATCGTGTGCTTGACTATTGTTTCTTGAACTGCCTGATTGACAGTTCATGCCTGGCTCTTCCAAGTCCCTTTTCTCTTGGAGAAAGACAGGCAGAGCAATGAAGAAACCCATAATCTATAAATGATGAGTTAAATTATGTCTTCTGAGTTCTTTCTGACAAACATTGTTCTATTTTAGAAAACAATCCAGTAACCCAGCACTTTTTAAAGATTAAAAGTTTGAAAAGGCACCTTTAATTAGGGACAATTATTTCTGTACACTGAAAAATCAGTAAGCATTTTCAACTTCTCTACAAATTAAAAAAAAATATTTTAGACTGTTGACATATATCTTAGAAATTCTCAATAATAGCTCAAGCCAACTTTCACTAGATAAAATTTATAATTTGCTCCATTTTCCATGATTTTTTTATTCCAAAAAGGGAAAAAATAAATCTCAAACAGTTTTAAAATGTAATCTCTAAGCTGCAAAAATAATGACATGAAAAATATCCACTCTCGGGAAGCAACAAAAGATAATGAAAATACCATGGACTGTGAATTGTTCTGTTGCTATGGTGTCCAAAATTATTCCAGATGATGCTAAAGCAGTGATGGGTGAAATACCAACCAGTTAGTTACAGCACTCAAGCTGTCTATAACCACACATCCTGTTACTGTCTGTAAAATTCTAGAGCTAATTTCAATGACAAGAATATGACAGTTGTGCAGAAAGTTTGAGATCAACTCTCAAACAGCTGTAACACATGACAGACCACATTGCCTCTAGCCTGACCTTGAGACATCCCTTTTGACTAAAAAATTCTGTGAACTCTTGTCTTCCCAACAGTCATTGTAATCACCTCACTGTAGTCAGTCATGGGGCAGTTAACCTCGGGGTCCAAACTATAAAGGACAGATGAGACAAGTGGATAAAGGTGATGGGACTAGGATTCCAGGGACCTGACCTCAGGTAGGCCAAGGTCCCCAGGACTGGAGAGGAAAAGAAGAGGGGATAAGAAGAGGGCAGAAAAAGAGGACGGGAACAAAGGGAGAGGGTATAGAGAGAAGGAAGGGGACAGAAGAGGAGGAAACAGAGAAAAGAGAGAGAACCAGAAGTAGAAATACAGAGAAAGAAACTGAGATGATAGAAAAGGGGTGAGAGAGAAAAATAGAGTGATATGGGGTCAGAGAGAGGAAGAAAGAGAGAGATAGAGAGAGAGTTGGGGGGGGGGGGGGGACTGGAGCCAAAACCACCCTTTTCCTCCTTTTCTACTGCCCTTCTTTTCCTCTATAAATATATTCTTTCTGTTTCTTTTACTAAGCTGCCATCACCACCAGCAATCAGCCCCCAAACCCGCTGTTCCCAAGACTTTGGCCCTACCTATGATAAGACACCAAGTAACTGGCCAGAAGGGATTCTTTTGGGACTGAACTGACCTCCTTGGACATTACCAGGAATAACTGTATGGGAAGGTGACAGATTTCCGATCATTCTGGAAACTCAGCCAAAATGTCTATGACTGTGGGGGCTTCTAGTTTTGCTGCAGTCAACGACAAAGAAGAGAAGCCTGATCACTTCTCCTTCACTCCTCCTTGATCCTAACTAGATTGCTGCCTCCTTCCATCCTGACGGTCAACAGGACTCCAATAATAATAACAATAATAATAATAATGGTAGTTGTTAAGTGCTTACTATGTGTCAAGCCCTGCTCCAAGCACTGGGGTAGATACAAGGTAATCAGGTTGTCCCACTTAGGGCTCACAGTCTTAATCCCCATTTAACAGATGAGGTAACAGAGGCACAATGAAGTTAAATGGCTTGCCCAAGGCCACATAGCAGACAAGTGTTGGAATTGGGACCCACCCATGTCCTCTGACTTAGAGCTTATGTCCTCTGACTCCCAAGCCAGTGTTCTTTCCACTCAGCCATGCTGCTGCTTCTTAGAATGATCCATTCTGTGGTCTTTCAAATGATAGGACAGAGCTCAAAAGGTGAGACCATCTTATCCAAACTGGAACATTTGGTCACCTTAAACAGGAGTCAAGGTTTCTTCCTAGTATTTCTCGGCACTAAGATCTGGAGACTTGAATAGCTCTTTGACAATGTCTGGAAAAAGGTAATTGCAGATGGTATTTCCTACCCTAGGTATCTGCTATCATGCCCCTCTTTGGTTTTGATTATTTATTTAGCACCAACTATTTGTTTCTTCCTTCCCTATTATTATCTCCTTATTGATAGTATTTCTTTATTGAAAAGCACATTCATTCTATTGCTAACTCCTGATGGCTCTTTCTACATGCCACTTCTGAGATCAGTTCCTTCTTTCCATCCCAACTATATCTTACCTTTATCATGTCACAGTTAGATTATTGTATCAGCCTCATCAATGGTCTTGCTCCAGCCACTCCACAGTCCAATCTGTACCACCCACTACTGTTTGAATCATCTTCTTGAAGTGTCCCTCAGCACACATCACTCCTCAGAACTATCCAATGGCTTGACACTGTCTTCCCTGCCACTCCCCTATCTTCTCCCACTCCCTAAGACTCACTGGGAAAGGAGAAGGAGTCAGATTCCTTCTCCCTCCCTGTTGCTGCTTTCTCACCATTCCTTCTCCCCGATCCTTCTTTTTCCCCTACCATATCATCTGCCTCTACCACCTACTCCAGTTCATTCATTCATTCATTCAATCGTATTTATTGAGCACTTACTGTGTGCAGAGCACTGTACTATGCGCTTGGGAGGTACAAGTTGGCAACATATAGAGACAGTCCCTACCCAACAGTGGGTTCACAGTCTAGAAAGTTACCAGTCACAGTCATTTACTGATCCCCAGGCTCCACCTCCAACTTTCTGAACCATTTTGATCCCTTTTTTCACATGCTTTAACTCTTTCTCTATTTGTACAGTGATTCTTGGGGGCTTCAATAACCATGTGGATATTCCCTACTGCCCTTCAATTGCCAGCTTCCTATCACTCCTCAATTCCACGAATCTCCTGCTCCACACCACCTCGCATACTCAGCAATGTAGACACAAGTTCAATCTCATCATCTCTAGTCACTGTACAATCTCACCAACTTTAAAATCTCTCTATCCTACCACATCCTCCTCACCTGCCTTCTCTTTCACACATCCCTTTCCCTCAAATCTGTCCCATTCCTCCAGAGACCTTTGATCGTTTAACTCCAACCAATTTTCTCAAGTCATCATGCCCCTTTTAACCTTCATACCTAAACTACATTCCCTTGATACACCAACTGATGCCTTCAAGACCACCTTCTCTACTGAATTCATCTCTCTCTGTGCCCTATCTCTTCACCAATCTCGAACCACTAACACACAACTCTGCATCACCTCCGTGGTTCAATTCCTTTGCTCTTGTGCATGAACTGTGGCATACCACTGGCAGAAAATCAGATATCAGGTCAACCTTGCCCATTTCAATTTCAACCTTGCATGCTCTACTTGCCCTCTCCTCCACCCAGCAAAAATATTTCTCCATCCTTTATCAACTTCCTTACCATTGCCCTTGACAGTTGTTTCAGATGTTTCATTCCCACTTAAAACCTCTTGTTCCCCTACCTTCCCCATCTCTCTCCCCAATGACCTGGTAACATATTTTTTTGAGAAAATTGAAACCCTCAAGCATGATCTCCCTTAAATTTCTCATGCTCCCCTCCACTGCATCCCTCCTCCTACCCCTTCTTCGACTCTCCCATCCTTTCCAGCTATATCTCATGAGTAGATCTCCTGTCTCCTCTAAAAGTTTACCCCCTCCACCTTCACTTCCAACCACATCCCTTTGTTTCTTATCAAAACACTTACCCCCTCCCTTCTTCCCTCCAGGACTGCCATCTTCAACTACTCACTCACCAATAGCTTCTTCCCCACTGCTTTCAAACATACTCTTGTCTCCCCTATCCTAAAAAAAAAACCCCTTCCCTTGGCCCCATGGCTCCCTCCAGTTATCACCCCATTTCCCTCCTGCCATTCATCTCCAAACTCCTTGGGTGAGTTGTCTATACCCACTGCCTCCACTTCCACTCCTCTAATTCTCTCCTTGACCCTCTCCAGTATGGATTCCTCTTACTTCACTCAATGGAAATCACCCTCTCAAAGGTCACCACTGACCTCCTCTTTGCCAAATCCAATGACCTCTACTCCACCCTAATGCTCTTTGACCTCTCAGCTGCCTTCAACACTGTGGACCACCCTCTTCTTCTAGAAACATTATCTAGCCTTGTCTTCACTGACAGATCTGCCTTCTTCTCTTCAAAGATATGTTGAGGATAATCCTAAAGTTAAGAGCTTGTGAGATAGAGAGGAGAGGAGAGAGATGTTGTTTACAGTTATGGGAAACTTACAAGGTGGGTATAGGGTTTTGGGTGGGAAAATGAAAAGTTCTGTTTTGGGCATGTTGAGTTTGAGGTGTTGGCAGAACATCCAAGTACAATGTTTCTTTTTTAAATGTTAATTTTTTAAAAACAAAATTGTTTCTTTTTTTGACCAACCAGAATTGGCAGGTTATCTTTGGGATAACAATCCTGAATTTCGTGTAACACTCTAGCAGTGTATCAATCCTCTGTGCCCTCTGGCAATTTTGAAATTGGTATTTGGAGTTATTTTAACTTACACAATCTATTTTGATCCTGAGATTCAAACAGCTCAGAATGCAGAAATAGGAGAAACAGGATGTTTAGAAGCTGGGTGTGTAGTGCTCTCTAGTCAAGTCCACTCCCACCCCCAGCACTCCCTCTTGTTCTCAGATTGTTGGTAGTTATAGTTATTGCCAGAGTTCAACAATGAATTGGGTGCATTTTGTGCTCTGGCACATTAATCAGATGATATGATAAATGAATAGTTTATTATGGCTCCTGTTAGGTTGTCTTCATAGTTTAAAGATGATGAGGTCGCCCAATCTTCTGACCAGGGGGTGATGCTGTGGAAGTGGAAGGAGGGACTTTCCATGAAGCACATGAATCAGGGAATGTTGACTGTCTATTAGTGACTCGTATGCACTTCTTCCACTGGATTAGAGGGCAAGAGCCAACCAAATGAGCTCTGCCCCAGCTCCTGGGAGGAATTATACCTGCAAAGGGTATTTCCCTTTGAATTCCCTGGCCCCTGGTTTGCCCCCCTTTCAGGGGGCAAAAAGGAGGAAGAGAAGTTGTGTGGGTGAAGGGGAATGGGCAAGTTAATTTTCCTCCACTGGATCGAGGGCCAGGTGCAAACCAAAGCAGTTGTGTCCCAGCTTCTCAGACGGAATCATCCTAACCCTCCACGGGACAGAGATGCTATTCTGACAGGGGTAGGGGGGACCGAGGTCCATCTCCCCACTTGAAGCCTGGGCTTCAAAGTAGTGACTAAAGTCTTTCTTTCATCTCCTCTCAAAGCAGGAAAGTCCCTGTAGCTCCTCACTGGACTCTGAAACCTCTGGCTCTGGCCCTGGCCCCAGGCCCTCTGGTCCTGGTAAGAGGAGAATATATGAGTGCTGGGTTCACCTGTCCCCAGCTGTGACTGAGACCCGGAGAGGTATGAAACAGGAAATCCTGTCTTTGTTTTCTTTTTATTTTAAAAATGACAAAAAATAATGTGGATTTGACCTTTTTTTCCCTCCTATGAATGGTCCCACAGGCACCACTCCAGTCATAGAATAGGATGTCCCCTACTCAGTTGGGTGGCCCTTGGAGCTAGGAGTGATGTGGGACAGCAGCAATCCATGGATCGGGAAGCGCTGTGGCTATTGCCCAGCCTAGAGAGGGGAGGCAGCCGAAGCAGCCTGTTCTTCTGTCCCGGCTATCTTCCTCTGCCCCTGCATCTGACTAGAGCTGACCCAACCAAATGTGGCCCACATCTCAGGGCCTGGCAACAACAGCACTCACCCCAGTGGCCTAGCCAGGCCCATGACCATGCCTCCTTCATGGCTGCATAGAAATATGTTGGGGGCAGGAATGCCAGATGGCATCATGTGACTGGCAGAAGTCAGTCACAGAGAACACAGCACCCCTTCTACTGGGGATGGATAGCTCTTTTAGGATGCCCAGTCACAGTCTTAATCCAAACAAATGCCTCAACAAATTGCACCCCCGTCAGGGCCCCATTTGCAGTATTTATTCCAGAAGGATATTTTCTTTAACTTCTTTTATTTGGATGTTAATAGAGCTTCAGCAAATATAAACTATAAAACACTGCCTTCTTTTATAGGAGAATGTTTAATGTATAAATTAGAGTCCATTCTAGATAGCTTAAGTGGAGGCATTTTTCAACAGAAATACCAATCATTAACTCAACTCATTTCCATAGATGTGACCAACAACTTCTCTTATACGTGTGTGTGTGTGTGTGTGTGTGTGTGTGTGTGATGTGTGTAGAAGGTGGTAATTTTTCATTTTGAGCATGGGGTACCCCTTAAGATGAGGCTTTTAGGGAACAGGATGCCAATATAAATATAAATAAATATAAATGCCAATAGCCTTGGACAGATTGCAAAAGCAGAGTGTGGCGAAACAAGGGCATCAAGCTCTACATTAGGTTGAAAGTCTATAAGGCTGCTGTGCTGCTCTACTTACTAAATGGCTCTAAGACCTGGATATACTACAGGAAATACATCCAGATCCTGGAGCGGTTTCCCAGCCATCATCTTCGAGATGGACTCAGCATCAAATGACTAGTTTAGACTAAAAACCACAAGGTCCTAGAGTGTAGTTAGTTCATCAACCTCGGAGCAGTGCTTACAACAACATAGATCAGTTAAGCAGAACATGGAAGAATCATTATCATCAGTGCTGGAATTTGTTTGCATTTGTTCCCTTCTGCATTTTCTAAGCACTTCGATCTGTGACTTTGGGGCAGTCGGTAATCACCCCACCCTCAGCCCCACAGCATTTATGTGCTTATCTGTAATTTATTTTAATGTCTGTCACCCCTCTAGACTATAAGCTTGTTGTAGGCAGGGAATGTGTCTTCCAACTCTTTATGTTATACTTTCCCAAATGCTTAGTGGAATGACCACAATCTCCTCAACTGGCTCCTCTCCCACATACTTCCTCCACATAAAGCTGTACTATTCTCCCACAGAGACCTCCAGCCTTTTGACCTCATCCAATTTATTCAACTCAGCATGTCCCATTTAACCCCTATACACAAACTACCCTCCCTTGATGACCAAATAGATGCTCTCAACACCACCCTCTCTACTGAACTCAACTCACTCTCTCCCCTATCCTTTCATCGATCTCATACCACTAACCCACAGCCCAGGGTCACCTGCACAGTTCTCCTCCTTAACTCTTGTGCTCAAGCTGCAGAGTGCTGCTGGCAGAACTCTAAATATCAGGCTGATTTTACCCACTTCATGTTTATCCTTGCATGCTTTAACTCTGCCCTGTCCTTTACCGAGAAAAATTATTTCTCCCCCCTTATTGACACCCATGATCATTACTCTTGACAATTGTTCCAGATACTCAATTCCCTCCAAATGCCTCCTGTCCCCTGCATCCCCCATCCCTTGCCCCTAATGATCTGGCTACCTACTTTATTAAGAAAATTGACACTATCAGGTGTGAGCTTCCTAAAATCTCCCCTGTCCCTGCCCCTCCCAGACCCCTCTTCAACTCTCCTGTCCTTCCCAGCAAGTATCTCTAGAGGAGATCTCCTGCCTCTTCTCAAAATCCACCCCCTCCACTTGCGCATCCAACAACATTCCTTTGCACTCTATCAAAGCAATTGATCCCTCCCTTCTTCCTTCCCTAACAGCCATCTTCAACTGTGTGTTCTCCAATGGCTTCATCCCACTGCTTTCAAACATGCCATGTGTCCCCTATCCTAAAAAAAAGCTCTCCTTAGATCCCATGGCTCCCTCCAGTTTTCACCCCATCTCCCTCCTACCATTCCTCTCCAAACTCCTTGAGCGAGTTATCTATATCTGCTATCTCAAATTCTCTCCTCAAATTCTCTCCTTGACCCCTTCAATCTGGCTTCTATTTTCCTTCACTCCACAGAAACTGCTCTCTCAAAGGTCACCAATGATCTCCTTCTTGCCAGATCCAATGGCCTCTAGTCCATCCTAATCCTCCTTGACTTCTCAGCTGCCTTGGACAATGTGGACCACCCCCCTCTCCTGGAAAGAATAATAATAATAATAATAATAATGGCATTTATTAAGTGCTTACTATGTGCAAAGCACTGTTCTAAGCGCTGGGGAGGTTACAAGGTGATCAGGTTGTCCCATGGGGGGCTCACAGTCTTAATTCCCATTTTATAGATGAGGGAACTGAGGCACAGAGAAGTGAAGTGACGTACCCAAAGTCACACAGCTAAGTGGCGGAGCCAGGATTCGAACCCAAAACCTCTGACTCCAAAGCCCAGGCTTTTTCCACTGAGCCACGCTGCTTCTCGTGGAATGGAAATGTTATCCAACTTTGACTTCACTGACTCTGTCCTCTCCTGGTTCTCCTCTAATCTCTCTGGTTGCTTATTCTCAGTCTCCTTCATGAGCTCCTTTTCTGCCTATTATCCCATAACTGTGGGGGTCCCTCAAGTTTCAGTTCTGGGCCCCCTTCTTTTCTCCATCTACACCCACTCCTTTGGAGAACTCAATCACTCCCATGGCTTCAACAACCACCTCTATGCAGATAATACCCCTGATCTTGCTCCCTCTATGCAGTCTCGCATTTCCTCTTGCCTTCAAGACATCTCTATTTGGATGTCCTCCCATCCACCTCAAACTTAACATATCCAAAACAGAACTCCTAATCTTCCCACTCAAACCCTGTCCTTCCCTTGACTTTCCCATCACTGTAGATGGCATCACCATCCTTCCTGTTTCACAAGCCTGTAACTTTGGTGTTATCCTTGACCCCCCTTTCTCATTTAATCCACATATTCATTCCATCACAAACTCTTGTTGGTCCCACCTTCACAAGATCACTGAAATCTGCCCTCTCCTCTCCCTCCAAACTGCTACCACATTAATACAGTCACTCATCCTATCTCACCTGGATTACTGCATCAGCCTCCCAGCCTCCCCACTCTAGTCCACACTTCACTCCGCTGCCTGGATCATTTTCCTACAAAAACATATGGGACATGTCAACCCACTCTTCAGAAATCTCCAGTGGTTGCCCATCCACCTCTGCAGCAAACAAAAACTCCTCACCATTGGTTTTAAAGTACTCACCTCGCTACTCTGCTACTTCAACCCAGCCCAAACACTTCCCTCTGCTAATGTTAACCTTCTCACTGTGCCTCAATCTCATCTACCTCGCCACCAACCCCTCACCTACATCTTGCCTCTGACCTGGATCACCCTCCCTCTTCAAATCCTTTAGACAATTACTCCCTCCTGCTTCAAAGACTTATTAAAGACACATCTCTTCCAAGAGACCTTCCCTGGCTAAGCCCTCCCTTTCCTCTTCACCCACTCCTTTCTGCATCACCCTGACTTGCTCCCTTTGTTCTTCCTGCAGCCCAGTCCCACAGCACTCATGTACA
Source organism: Tachyglossus aculeatus (assembly GCF_015852505.1). Lineage (NCBI taxonomy): Eukaryota > Metazoa > Chordata > Mammalia > Monotremata > Tachyglossidae > Tachyglossus > Tachyglossus aculeatus. Next base: position 21,724,665 of record NC_052081.1, on the reverse strand, counting down.
TATCTGTAGTTTGTTTATTTATATTAATATCTGTCTCCTCCCCTCTAGACTCCAAGCTCAGTTTAGGCAGGGAATGTGTCTGTTTATTGTTGTATTGTACTCACCCAAGCACTTAGTACAGTGCTCTCCACACAGTGAGTGCTCAGTAAATACGATTGATTGAATGAATGAATGAATACTCTGCCCACAGTAAGCACTCAATAAGTACCACTGATTAATCAAATGCTTTCTGTAAGCCACACACTGTCCTAAGCAGTACAGTATACTGCTTAGATCAGATACATTCACTCTCCCACATCAGTCTCTCAGTCTTAGGGGAAGAGAGAAGAGGTTTTTAATCCCATTTTACAGGTGAAAAAACTGAGGCACGAAGAAGATAAATAATTTACCCAAGGTCACCCTGCAGCCAAGTAATGGAGATGGGATTAGAACTGAGATCCCTTGACATATGCTCTTTCCACTAGGCTTTAATATCAGTGAGATTCCTGAGCAGCTAGACATTGCAATACAATACAGTCAATCAGTCAATCAATCAATCACATTTGTTGAGTGCTTATTCTGTGCAGAACAATGTGCTAATGTTTAGGAAAGAATACTTACTAGAATAAGTAGACACAATCCCTGCTCTCAAGGAACAATCAGATCAGAAACAATCTCTATCCCACATAGAAATCAGTGTCTAAGCAGGAGGGAGAATAGGTATTTAATCCCCATTTTACAAGTGAGGAGACAGGGACTCATGGAAGTTAAGTGAGTTACCCAAGGTCACAGAACAGACAAGTGGTAGAGTCAGGATTTCAACTCAGGTCTTCTGACTCTCAGTCCCATGTTCATTCCAGGAGTCCACTGTGTTTCTCCATTAATTATACTGAATCTATTATTCATATATATTTAGCACTTAGTGATGCAGTAATCCAATTAGGATATGATGAGAGATTGTACCAACAAGATAGTGGTTTGGATGGCGAGGAAAGGGCGGATCTTGGCGATGTTGTGAAGGTGTTATTCCAATCAGCAGCCATATTGTTAGGGTCTGAAATGGGTGCTTTTTGCCTTATCCTAACCCTAATGTATGCACTACAAGCCTGTGGCCCTAAGGCTGCAGTATCATTAGCCCCTGTGTTAACCAAAATTTTTCTCTGTACCATGTAATTTCAGTTTATCTTCTGTACTGGCTTCCACTCTATCAAAATTAGCAATTGAGTTTCATTTTATCATTTCAGTTGACCATTTTACTATCATCCAAAACCTTGTAGGATCTTACATTGCAATGGATATTAACTAGACTAAGAAGTAAGTGAAACTTTACTTGAATTAATGCAGTTACTGAATTATGAAGTTTGATTTTATGACAACAAATATAGAAGACCAACAAATGCAAGTTCAGTACTTTTCAAAGGTGCAATTGATCATCAACTTCCAAAAGCATTCCAGGCCTTTGAGTTGATATTGAGATTAAGTCTTAGCTTCCTGCTGCATCTATGTTTAGCTTCTGACCTTGACTGAAAATCCAATCAATATATGGACTTACCACATCTTCCAAAGGGAATGCACTGTGCACAGTGCATTTCTAAAAGACTGTCAACTAATGAAAAATCTAATGTAGTATAAGGAATCACATAGAACATCGCTCTCTACCATTGTTTTAAATGCATTTCATATATTTCTTTTGCACCTTGTTTATTTAGCCTTGCTTATCCCCAGGTTCACCAGTAGAAAGCTAAAAGAGGCTGTAAATGTAATTCTGCTAACAGTTAGTGTCATAGGCAACTCAGACATGACCAGAAGCAGATGCTGGCTACTACTGAGGTCTTCAACAATTTTTTGAAGCTGGAGACTTTCTGGTTCAAGACAATGAAGATGGGCCATTTTGTGTGTCAATATCAATAACCAAACACTTTCCTTGACAGACAGAAAAACATCAATTCACCTTCTTAAATTCTGTGGCTTAAGAAATACTCATACACCTTTCTGGTGGCTATTTTTTATAATATTGCCTAGGAAAACTCTAATCCTTATAAATCATATCAATTAATCAATCAATGACATTTATTGAACACCTACTGAATGAATTCTAGGCACTGCACAAGCAGTTTGGGGAGTACTAAAGTAGAAAGACATGTGTTCCCTGCCTTCACACAGCTTCCATTCTAATAAAGGAGACTGAAAAGGTATTTACAAATAGTGAAAGCCAGAGGGAGAACAAACAAAAGCAGGAAGTAATAAACACAATCAGGATGAAACAGCTGAACAACAGTTGAATGTCCAGATAAATCTACAAATAATAAATGAAAAAGATATACACATGTGTATGAATGCCTAGGCAAGGAGAATCCTTATTCCTTTAAACCCAGGATTTGTCTGCTACCCCTAACATTTAGATCCAAAAACTTGCTGAGGTTATGCAAGGGATAAGCACAATTCAATTTTATATTTTATATCTTCTTCTTCTTGTTTTCTTTCTTCCTCTTCCTTGTCTCTATCTTCTTCCTCTTGTCCTTCTTCTTCCTCTTCTTATTTTCTCTTTATATATATATATATATAATATATACATACTTAATTTTCAAAATAGGATCACTCTGAGACTCTAATATTCACTGAATTATCTTTAAATTACTCTGATTCTAAGTGACTCTTTGTGTCACTCATCATTGGAAGGGAAGGAAGTTTGGTATCTATTGTTCTATGCTATACTTTTCAAAAAGGAGGTTCCTTCAGATGGGTAGTGTACTTACTTGCCCTTATGTACAGATCCAGTCACCATACCCTGTCCTGGCCATAAACCTTGGGTAGAAGGGGTGGACCCCTTGTTGATTGGTGTGATTGCCTAGAGAGAATGAGATTACTTATAACCAGGCCAGAGATGGACCAAAAGACAAATATTTGGAAAATAATTAAAGGTGGCATCCAGGTGAGAGTACAAACTGTTGCTCTGGAGGAAACAATTTGAATTTCCAGCTAATTGTTTCAACAACAACTCCTAAGAGTCAACCATGATCAACTAGACTGCTCTTCTGGCAAAGGCCTCCTTAACAGAGCTCCATGAATTCAAATTTCCTTTAGTCTAGACTTTGAGCTTGTTATATCCAGGGAGTGTGTCTGCTAATTCCATAGTGTTATACTCTGCCAAATGCTTAATCCAGTGCTCTGCACATAGTAAGTGCTCAATAAATGCCATTGATTGATTGATTAATTCTGAATTGCCTCATTTATATGGGACACAAACAAGCCATTCTAACTAAACTTCGGAACTAAACTTCTTTTACTCTCATGAAATTGATATGTACTAATGTTCAATCAAACGTTACTATTTCTTCTTCCAGAGAATGTTAAGTTTTGCTTAATAGGAAGCTGCTTAACTTAGTAGAAAGAGTGTTGAGCTGGGAGTCAGGACACCCACTTTACCTGTCTAGGCCCCAGATTCCTCATCTGGGAAATTAAGTTTAAAATGTCCACTTTTCCCACCTCTTGGACTGTGACGCCTGTGTAGGACAGGGGCTGTGTCCAATCTAATTGGGAAGTGTCATGGTCTAGTTGTAAGAGCATGGATCTGGGCATCAGAAGATATGAGGTCTAATCCCAGCTCTGCTACGTGCCTGCCATATAATCTTGGGCAAGTTTCTTAACTTCCCTGTGTCTCAGTCTCCCCAACTGTAAAATGGGGATTCAGTAACTTTTCTCCCTCTTACTTAGACTTTGAGACCCATGTGGGACAGAGGTTGTGTCCAACCCAATTACCTTGTATTTATCCCAGCACCTAGAACAGTGCTTGACTCATAATTAATAGTAAGTGCTTAATAAATACCATCATTATTATTATTATCTGATTATTTTCTATTTTCCCCAACACTTAAGCAGTGCTTGGTGCACAGTTAGTAAGAGCTTAATAAATGAAGTAATAGAAATAATAATTATGATATCAATGATTATTACTATTATCATTATTATTAAAAACACAAGATGAAGTCAGATGGAAGCTTGAATTAATACTGGGTTTGACCAGCCCTATGAACTGAAGGGTCTCCAACAACAAAAAAAAACAAAATAAAACATAATATGGCTAAGAGCTCCATGCAGATCAAAACAGCAAAATTCTGCCAAAATTGTTATATTTCTTATCCTCTTTCCTCAATTGCCTCAAGTAATAAACTTCTTTGAAAGAGAATAATGAAAACTCATTCCCAGATTTGGGGGAGGCAAGGAGCAGCAGAGAGGAGGTGTTCCCCAGGAGCAATTGGCAGCTAGTGGGTTAGCACAGGGAAGACAGGAGGCCCCTTCTGTCCTGCACATAAGTAGGGCCCAGTAATATTTGTGATATTTGTTAAGCACTTACTATGTATGCTGGGGTAAAAACAAGATTATCAGATCAGACACACTGCCTGTCCCCCAAAGCGCTCACAGTCTAAGGGAGAACAGGGATTTAACCCCCATTTTACAGATGGGAAAACTGAGGTACAGAAGAGTTAAGTGACTTGCCTGGCATCACCCAGCAGACAAGTGGTCAAAAATCCAGATCTCCCTACTCACAGCCCCATGCTCCCTCCACTAGGCAACACACACTGGAGTTGGGCTAACCCTACCAAAGAGAAGTTAACATTGGCTTACTCCCTTGGGGAGTAAGGAAGGAGCTCCCAGGAAGAAGCAGGAATAAAAGGGAACCTTGGAAACATGAGCTGCAGATCCAAGTCTTTCTTTGCTTCACTTCATTGTGGATGGTAACAATAGTCTTGGTGCTTTTGCACTTTGGCGTCCTACCACTTGTACTGCATGCTCCTTAACTCAATTTTCACTTTGCAAAACATGTTTCTGTAAGGTTCACATTTACACACATCATGAGTTGAAGCAAAATGAGAAGCAGTGATTTTATCGCTAAGTCATTTGCATCAAACCATCTTGGTGATTCCTCTTGGTCATGCCCAATGTCTTGTTGATGTCCTGGTAGACAGTGTCAAAAAGAAATGCTGATTGATTGTTTATCTGGAAGACTGCAGCACGAGTCTCCTGTTCCAATGCTGAAACATTTCTGTAGAGCTGGCAGATATCTTCTTTTTCCAGGAGCTTAACGTTTAGCTACCCTACAATGTTGGAAATCACTTTTTTAACCCACTGGTTTTATGAACTTGGAATACTAATTCAGCACTCTGCTCTGCACTTGGCTGTCATGATCCTTTGTCTCTGTTTAGACTGATAATGCATAAAGGATGCTTTTTCTTTAGTTTGGCAGGTGGATCATCATCAATCGTATTTATTGAGCGCTTACTATGCGCAGAGCACTGTACTAAGCGCTTGGGAAGTACAAATTGGCAACATATAGAGACAGTCCCTACCCAACAGTGGGCTCACAGTCTAAAAGGGGGAGACAGAGAACAAAACCAAACATACTAACAAAATAAAATAAATAGAATAGATATGTACAAATAAAATAAATAAATAAATAAATAAATAGAGTAATAAATATGTACAAACATATATATATATATACAGGTGCTGTGGGGAAGGGAAGGAGGTAAGATGGGGGATGGGGAGGGGGACGAGGGGGAGGTGGATGATTGTGTTTGTGATCACAATATGGTGTTTGTTGCATTCAGTCAGTGAAGATCAGCCGGTCAATAGTATTAGTTGGGTGTACACATAGCCCAGTACTAAGCACTTGGAGAGTACAAAAATAAGACATTGAATCTGTCAAGCCCATGTGGCATTCAGGTTGCAGAGTTGCTGGCTGAAATCCAGATAACAGGCCAAACTTGTCCAATTTAATTTCATACTCAACTGCTTTGACTCTGCCCTCTCCTTCTCCAGGCAACATTATTTCTTCATCCTTATTGACTATCATGTCCATTGCCTTCATCAGGTGTTTCAGACATTTGATTCCCTCTTCAAACCCTCTGCCCCCCAGCCAACCCTATCTCTTCTCCTAATTACCTGACCACTTATTTTATTGATAAAATTGAAACCATCAAGTGTGAGTTCCCTAAAATCTTCCCTGCTCCTCTCCAGTCCCTCTCTCCTCCTGCCCCTTCTTCAACTCTCCCATCTGCCCCAGCAGTATTTCAAGAGAGCTTCTGCTTCTGTCTCCCTCCTACTATTCCTCTCCAAACTTCTTGAAAGAGTCGTCTACATCCACTGCCTCCATTTCTTGTCTTCCAATTCTCTTCTTGATCCCTTCAATCTGACTTTCACCCCCTTCACTCACAGAAATTTCCCTTTCAAAGATCACCAATGATCTCCTTCTTGTTAACTCTAATGGTCTCTCTTTCATGTGAATCCCCCTAGATCTCTCAGTTGCCTTCAACACTGTTGAACACTCCCTTCTCCTGGAAACATTATCCGACCTTGGCTTCACTAACACTGCCTTCTCCTGGCTCTCCGTCTATCTCTCTGGCCACTCAATCTCAGTCTGTCTCTGTCTCTTTTGCAGGCTTCTCCTCTGCCTCCCATTGCCTAACTGTAGGAGTCTCTCAAGGTTCAGTTCTGGGTCTCCTATTTTACCTCTAAACCCACTCCCTTGGAGAAATCACTGGCTCCCATGGCTTCAACTACCATCTCTATGCAGATGATTCACAAATCTATATCTCCAGCCCTGATCTTTTTTCACCTCTGCATTCTTGTATTTCCACCTGACTTCAAGGCATCTCTACTTAGATGTCCTGCTGACACCTCAAACTTACTTGTCTAAAACAAAACTCCTCATCTTCCCACTCAAACTCTGTCTTCCCACTGACTTTCCCATCACTGTAGACAGCACTACCAATCTCCCTGTCTCACAAGCCCATAACCTTAACATTGTCCTCAACTCACCTCGCCCATTCAACCCACATATTCAATGTTACCAAATCCTATTGGTGTTACCATCACAACATCACTAAAATCCCATCCCTTCCTCTCCACCCAAACAGCTACAATGTCTAACCAAGCACTTATCCCATCCAGCCTTGACTATGTAATCAGACCTCCTTGTTTGCCTCCTTGACTCCCATCTCTCCCCACTCCAGTCCATACTTCACTCTGCTGCCCAGATCATTTTCTGAAGAAAAGAAAAAGTTCAGTCCATGTTTTCTGACTCCTCAGAATCCTCCAGGGGTAGCCCATTCACCTCTGCATCGAACAGAAACTCCTTACCGTACTCCTTACCCCTCCCTCCAGGCTCGCATCTCCTCCTGCCTTCAGGACATCTCCATCTGGATGTCCGCCCACCACCTAAAGCTCAACATGTCGAAGACTGAGCTCCTTGTCTTCCCTCCCAAACCTTGTCCTCTCCCTGACTTTCCCATCTCTGTTGACGGCACTACCATCCTTCCCGTCTCACAAGCCCGCAACCTTGGTGTCATCCTCGACTCCGCTCTCTCATTTACCCCTCACATCCAAGCCGTCACCAAAACCTGCCGGTCTCAGCTCCGCAACATTGCCAAGATCCGCCCTTTCCTCTCCATCCAAACTGCTACCCTGTTCATTCAAGCTCTCATCCTATCCCGTCTGGACTACTGCACCAGCCTTCTCTCTGATCTCCCATCCTCGTGTCTCTCTCCACTTCAATCCATACTTCATGCTGCTGCCCGGATTATCTTTGTCCAGAAACGCTCTGGGCATATTACTCCCCTCCTCAAAAATCTCCAGTGGCTACCAATCAATATGCGCATCAGGCAGAAACTCCTCACCCTGGGCTTCAAGGCTCTCCATCACCTCGCCCCCTCCTACCTCACCTCCCTTCTCTCCTTCTACTGCCCAGCCTGCAACCTCCGCTCCTCCACCGCTAATCTCCTCACTGTACCTCGTTCTCGCCTGTCCCGCCGTCGACCCCCGGCCCACGTCATCCCCCGGGCCTGGAATGCCCTCCCTCTGCCCCTCCGCCAAGCTAGCTCTCTTCCTCCCTTCAAGGCCCTGCTGAGAGCTCACCTTCTCCAGGAGGCCTTCCCAGACTGAGCCCCTTCCTTCCTCTCCCCCTCGTCCCCCTCTCCATCCCCCCATCTTACCTCCTTCCCTTCCCCACAGCACCTGTATATATGGTTGTACATATTTATTACTCTATTTATTTATTTATTTATTTATTTTACTTGTACATTTCTATCCTATTTATTTTATTTTGTTAGTATGTTTGGTTCTGTTCTCTGTCTCCCCCTTTTAGACTGTGAGCCCACTGTTGGGTAGGGACTGTCTCTATGTGTTGCCAATTTGTACTTCCCAAGCGCTTATTACAGTGCTCTGCACATAGTAAGCGCTCAATAAATACGATTGATTGATTGATTGATTGATTACCGTAGATTTAAATAATAATAATGATGACATTTATTAAGCACTTTTTATGTGCAAAGCACTTTTCTAAGTGCTAGGGAGGTTACAAAGTGATGAGGTTGTCCCACGGGGGGCTCACAGTCTTAATCCCCATTTTACGGATGAGGTAACTGAGGCACAGAGAATTGAAGTGACTTACCCAAAGTCACACAGCTGACAATTTGCAGAGCCAGGATGTGAACCCATGACCTCTGACTCCAAAGCCTGTGCTCTTTCCACTGAGCCACGCTGCTTCTCAAAAGCACTCAATCACTTTGCCCCCTACTATCTTACCTTGCTGCTTTCCTACTACAACCCAACATGATCACTTCACTCCTCTAATGCAACTTAGCCACTCTACCTCATTCTCATCTGTCACACCACTGGCTCTTTACCCATGTTCTGGCTCATCATCATCATCAATGGTATTTACTGAGTACTTACTATGCACAGAACACTGTACTAACCACTTTGGAGATTACAATACAACTGAGTTGGCAGACATTTTCCTGTCCCAAATGTTCCTGTCCTGTCTAGGCTTACAGCCTAGAGGGAGAGACAGACATTAATATAAATAACTTTATGATATATAATTCAAGGATATGCACTTAAGTGCTATGGGGTTGAGGGTGGGGTGAATATCAAATGCCCAGTGGTACAGATTAAAGTGCCTCTTTCCAGGAACTTCCTCCCTTTTCAAATCCAACAAACCATCCTTCTCTCCTCCTTCAAAGCCGTATTAAAATCATATCTCTTCCTAGAAGTCTTCCCTAAGCACTTATTTCCATCACTCCATCTCTCGTCTGTATGTCCCTTGCATTTGGATTTTTACCCTTTATTAACTCCACTCTCAGCTCCACAGAACTAAAGTACATAACTGTAATTTATTTTAATATCTGTCTCTCCCTCTAGACTATAAGCTCCTTGTATGTAGGGAACATGTCTACCAAATATTTTGTATTGGATTCTCCCACGTGCTTGGTTCACTGTTCTGCCTACTATAAGTGCTCAATAGGTAAAATTGATTGACTGCTTGATTTAGCTCCAGTAAAGAAAAATGTCCTGGAAAAGTTGTTCCAGGATGAAAATTTTTCACTGAAGTGGGGATGGGTCCATGCCCACATGGGTCCAGGCTGGGGAGGGGTTGCAGTGCCAGGACTCTAGACTGTAAACTTACTGTGGGCAGGGAATGTATCTGTTTATTGTTATATCATATTTTCCCAAGTACTTAGTACAGTACTCCATGAGTAGTAAGCATGTAGCTTAGTGGATAGAGCCTGGGTTTGGGAGTCAGAAGGACTTAGGTTCTAATCCTGGCTCTACCACTTGTCTGCTGTGTCACCTTAGGCAAGTAACTTCACTTTTCTGTGCCTCAGTTACCTCATCTGTAAAATGGGGATTAAGACAGTGAGTCCCATGTGGGGCAGGAACTGTGTCCAACATAATTAACTTGTATCTATCCCAGTGCTTAGAACAGTGCCTGACACATAGTAAGGGCTTAATAAGTGCCTCAATTATTATTATTATTATTAATATTATTGACTGAATAACTCACCCTCAGCCCTTGTTATCTCTTGGTGGCCAATGGCTGGAGTCAGAAGCAGGAAGTGCAGGTTTTGGACATGGAACCAACATGTTGACCCCACTCCTTGTCCTCTGCTCCTCAGTCCAGACTGGGAACCCATGGGGGAGATCCAGGTATATATCCACTGGCACCGCCCACCCACCTATTAAATCCCTTTACCCCCACTTGCTGCCACCACCATTAACATTCCAGCTAGAAAGCATTTTTGCTTTCAGGCCTTCTTATTGATCTCACTAAGCATACAGAGGGTCAGGAATTTAATTCAATTTACTTCATTTAATAAAAACAAGATGGTGACCATGATGCTTCCAGAGATTTTCAACCCAAATACTGACAAAAACAGCCCCCGAATTCAGTTTAGGAGTATCCAAATCCTGTTCAGCCTCCCCTGAGTCCTAACAGCCTCTAGATATACTGTTATTCTACTGCAGGCTGGGGGGCATCCTACTCACTGCATCCCGAGTTCCTGTACTTCTTTTGCTACCATCACCCTAGTTCTGAAGTCCAGGCTTCTTCCTGAAGGTGTAACGGACATCAGAGACAAGTCTACCACTCCTCTTCCAGAGCTGACAACAGCAAGCCCATGGACAAAGCACTCCATCCTATGCCCGCAACTCTTCAGGCCTATGTTTGTACTGGGCACCTGGAGCTTTTTGCCTAACCCCTTCCACAGGCAGAAACCAAGATCTGAGATCTCAAAAGTATTTAATAATTTCCTAACAAGGTAACATCAAAAATGAATCAAGCTGAAACTCCCTTTCCCTGGACCTACTGTTTCTCTATCAAGGACCTTCTGTACTTTAATGTGGGTGTCCCAAGGCTCACATTCTTTTCCCCCTTAGGGTCAGGAGCCATTCTCCTCCAGAGTCCTGACTGTTGAACTATGAACCTCTAGTGATCCTTTCCAATTCCTCCCTGTTTTCTGTGTCTGTCCCTGAATCCTGCTGTCCCAGGCATACACCTCACTTCCTCTCACTCCAGTATGGCTGAGGGTCTCCTCTTCTCCCAACCTGGCCCCTCTATATCCTCCCCATTCCCTCTGTCTGATTGGTTCAACTAGGTCTTCAGTGAGGACGTGATGTAGCAACTCTCCTGCTTTCTTTCTTCCCATCCTAAATGTTGGGGCCAGTAGAACTGGTTGTAATAGTGACCTTAAAATTTTGGCAGAGAGACTATTTCTTCAGGGTAACTTTTCCGCTGAGGGCCTTGTCTTCAGTGGAAGAAGGTTGTTCAGAAGATGCTGCCTTCACTTTAGGATTTCTATGATAAATTTGAAGCCATCTTTATTCTTCAGTATGGCCTCAGTACTGGGTGCCATGATCATAATAATAATGGTTAATCAATCAATCATATTTATTGAGCAATGGCATTTCTCAGACATTTACTATTTTCTGAGCAATATGATAATCACTGACAGGTACAAGACACCCAGATCAGACACAGTCCCTATCCCACATGAGGCTCACAGTCTAAGAGGGAGGAACAACAGGTATTTTATCCCCATTTTTCAGATGAGAAACTGAGGCCCAGGGGAGTTAAATGATTTTCCCAAGGTCACTCAGGCAGCATTTGGTGGAGCCACAGCTAGAAGCCGGGTCTCCTGGGTCCCAGTCCCATTTTTCTACACTATGCCACTCTGATACTTCTTTTGGGCCTTTATACACTCTAAACAGATAACTAAACATTGATTGGGCTTCAGTTTTGTACCTGTTGATTTCATCAACCTTGCTACCTCATCACCTGACTAACAATCTTCTAACAATCTTCCACTTATTCTTTAGTCCATGATGAAGAATGAGTTGTTTATAGTTCATTGCCTGCTTTGAAGCAAGCAGTCTTTTAATCATGGAGTTATTAAACTTGTTCCAATGAGGTCAGCGAATAACACATAGGGTATTAGTGGGTGGCTGATATTCACTATACCTTATTCACTCCACTTTAATAATAATAATGATGATGGCATTTGTTAAGTGCTTCCTATCTGCCAGGCACTGTACTAAGCACTGGGGTGGATACACATAAATTGGGTTGGACACATCCCCTGTTCCATGTAAGGCTCACAGCCTTAATCCCCATTTTACAGATGAGGTAACTGGGGCACAGAGAAGTTAAGTGACTTGACCTAGATCATACAGCAGACAAGTGGCAGAGGTAGCTTCTATCTGTGTTGGCTTTTATCATGGCTCCTATCAGTCTGAGCTGCTCCAATCTGCAAAATCCTAATCTTTTCATTTCTCTCCAACAGGAACTCTGTCCAGATCTCTAATAATCTCAGTTGCCCTTCTCTCTACCCGCTCCAACCCTAATATGCCCTACCGAAGATGCAGCAATCAGAACTGTATTCCTGACTGAGGATGGCATATAGAACTATGAAGCATCTCCAATGGTAATTAGAGTAGGAAGGCTGTTGTGGCCCAAGCACAGGATCACATTAGCAAGTCACTAATCTAAGTTCCACTTTTCTAAATAAAATAATCTGGTTTGGAATAAAGGAGATTGTTGAATTTTACCAAAATAATTGGGCTTGATAAAATAATGCTACAGGTGTCCTTTCAATATAATTAAGAACTAATTGTTTTTATTGTGAGGGTGAGATATGCCTGGTTTCACATAGAAGTAGGTTTTGGCAACCAATCCATAGATCACATTCATTCAATCGTATTTATTGAGCGCTTACTGTGTGCAGAGCACTGTACTAAGATCACAGGAAAACCAATTACCTTTGATTATAGTGACTGGACAATTAGAGTGACTGTACAGGTGGAGTGACAGGACAGTGATATAACTTATTGGATTTGCACATAAAAATAATTTCTTTAAGTTTGAAAGATAAGTAAAATAACATTGAGTTGCTAGTATGTCTTTCCAAACAGAAACATCTGAAAATAAGAAAGACTGATTTTGTAATTCTTCAATATTGAAGTGGTAGAATTAACCAAATGCTCATCAGCCTGGAGAGTCATTTCACTGTAAATTCAAGTTCACTTACCCTTGGAAAACTGCTTGACTGTGCTGTATTGCGGTCAATCTTTGGTGACAGCTGTGTGTTTTTACAACCTCCAATCAAAGGTTCTGTTGAAAGATGGGAGGGAATTGAGAAGGAAAAGAGAATCTAAATTTCCCAAAAACAATGTGGCTGACTTATGACCTCTTGCTGTGATAAATGGCAGGTATGGTGGAGCACAGCGCCAGAGCTCTTTTGGGGAGAGGAGGAGACAAACTTCTCTTCTGTCCTGACTATGCCTGAATGAGGTGAGCTTCCTTCAGCTCTTATAAGCAGGCTCCAGAGGGTAGAGTGTTTTTAGCTCCTAATTAAGCTGATAATAATAATAATGTTAGCATTTGTTAAGTGCTTACTATGTGCCAAGTACTGTTCTAAGTGCTGGGGTAGATACAAGGTAATCAGGTTGTTCCATGTAGGGCTCAGTCTTCATCCCCATTTTACAGATGAGGTAACTGAGGCCCAGAGAAGTTAAGTGACTTGCCCAAGGTCACACAGCTGACAAGTGGTGGAGCCAGGATTAGAACCTATGACCACTGACTCCCAAGCCTGGGCTCTTTCCAATAAGCCATGCTGATTCTTGATAGGAAGGTGGGCCAGAAAAGTGGAGATTGGGATTCTATTATGGAGTTTTCTGGTTTAAATCTTAACTTTGTGGAATTAAATTTCCATTTGAATTTCCTTTTTCATTTGAAAACTAAAAAAAATTATCTGATTAAAATGTTATTTGTTAGCAGACATATGTGATCGGAGCTTCATAAATCTTCAAAGGACTCAGGATGGAGTTCCCTTTCAGATTCTGGGCAAATTCTACATCACCTTTGTACCTTTGGAATGCCTGGATCAGTAAGGGACTCTTTTTCCTTATCTTTCTAGTTTTTTATGGCATTTGTTAAGCATTTACAGTATGCCAGGTGAACTGTAGTAAGTGCTGGGGTAGAAACAAGCTAATCAGGTTGGACACAAACAATAATAATAATAATAATGGTATTTGTTAAACACTTACTATGTGTCAGGCATTGTTTTAAACACTGGGGTAGGTACAAAATAATCCCACATAGTGCTCACAGTCTTAATCCCTATTTTACAGTTGAGTAAATCAAGGCACAGAGAAGTTAAGTGACTTGTCCAACATCATGCCAGCAAACAATTAGGGGAGTCAGGATTAGAACCCAGGTCCTTTTGACTCCCAGGCCTGGGATCTATCCTTTAACAAGGTGGGCCCTGTCTCAGAAAATTTGAGCATAATAGAAACCCTGAGCTAAATCCTCCCTTGTATACACTGAGCACTGAGGAGTAGTAGGGCACTATTTTATGTACTGGCTATAACCCCAATAACAATTTCTTGATTTTGTTAATGTGACTTTACACTCTGCACAATTTGATTTCTAAATTATTTTTTAAATGTACATTCCTGTGAATTCCCAAACACCCCAAAATGTCTTTTCTAAGATCAATCCCTTATGCATCCTCAGGACAAAGAAACTGAGTGAAGGAATTGATTATAGTGCTGGTGTTTGGCTCAGCTTTACCCGGGTCTTCTGATTCCCAAAGCAGTGTACTTTTCATTGGACCAACAGCAGAGCCGATAAAAGATCAGATTACACTAGTCAAAGAGAAACCAGGTACTACTAATTCACCTCTTCCCTGCCAGGAATAGTTTTTAGGGAATATATCCAGAAAGAGAATGGTCCCTGCCCTCAAGGAACTTGCAATGTATTAGGAGAATAAGTACTAACCATAAGAACTTAACAAATAAAATAATAATGTTTAGCAGGTTCCATATTGATACCAACCATTCAGTCCTTTAGGAAATCTTAAAGTGTTGTTTAAATAATTTTATACTAGTTTCCTTACAGATTTCATCTTTTCATTTCCTACATTCCAAATCTACAAGACTCTTCTAGAGAAGCAGCGTGGCTCAGTGGAAAGAGCATGGGGCTTTGGAGTCAGAGGTCATGGGTTTGAATCCCGGATCTGCCACATGTCTGCTGTGTGACCTTGGGCAAGTCACTTAACTTCTCTGAGCCTCAGTTACCTCATCTGTAAAATGGGGATTAAGACTGTGAGCCCCACGTGGGACAACCTGATCACCTTGTATCCCCCCAGCGCTTAGAACAGTGCTTTGCACATAGTAAGCACCTAACAAATC
This sequence comes from Tachyglossus aculeatus, assembly GCF_015852505.1. NCBI lineage: Eukaryota > Metazoa > Chordata > Mammalia > Monotremata > Tachyglossidae > Tachyglossus > Tachyglossus aculeatus. The sequence continues at coordinate 21,709,659 of NC_052081.1, read as the reverse complement.
TATTATTATTATCATTATTAGTAGTAGTATCATTATTACAAGACCTTAACACTTTCCACCTTAAAAATCTTCCTAACAGCCTCTAATGAATCCTTTCCAACTAATTTTTAGCATCCCAAATGCTATCAACCCTTCAGTTGCCAATCATATTTGTTTTTATTAACTTTTGCCCATCCTTGACACTTAGGTGTATACATATACATGAATGCTCATTCTATTTTTTTTATTCTGATTTCACTGCTTGGGAATATTTGTATGACTTTCTCCTCAGTTAGTGTTAGCACCTAGCAGATAGGGAATACATCTTGCACTTCTGTTGTACTTCCCATTTACAACTTCCTGGTACACTGCACTCAATAGCTGCTCAATAAATATTATGGTTCCATGACAGATGGGTGCATTTTGTGCTATGACACTTTAATCAGGTGAAATCCTTCACGATGATCTGATAAATGAGAGGTTTATAGAAACTCCTGATCAATTATCTTCAAAGTTTAAATTACAAAATTACCCAATCTCATGACCAAGGGGTGGCACTGGGGAAGAGGGAGGGGGAACTTTCCATGATCCTGCTCTTCCCCTGCTTCTCCTCATCATGCAGGGGCATTTGTGATCCCAACTCCCATCATCCTGGAGGAGGATCCTAGGTAGCCTCTCCCCACAGCCCCCCCACCACGGGGTGAGCTCTGAAGGAAGGCCCTGGGTAGCCTCTTCCCTCTGCCCCCACCATGGCAATCATATCTGAAGAAAGATCCTGGGTGGCTTCTCCCTTCTGCTCCCACCATGGGAGCTCTGGAAGAAGCCCTTGAGCAGCCTCTTGCCCCTCTCCCCACCATGGGTGTCAACTCTGGAGAACACTGCCTCCACCACAGGGACAAGCCCTGGAGGAAGGCCTGGGTGTCCTCTCCCTGCTGCCCCCACCATGGAGATGAACTCTGGAGGAAGGGAGTCAGGCTGATTTCAAGACCTCTCTCTGACTTGTAAATCAGGGTTGGCCCTGGAAGAAATTGAAGGTTTGGTGGGTGGAGAAAGGGTGGGCAGGAATATAACATAAGAATATTTAAATTATGCTCTTCTCCCATTTCCAAGTATTTAGGAATCAATTAAAAGGAAGTTACCCTCCTTTTGATTATGGCTTTCATATCTCTATTGAAGTCATTTCTCTGTTCCACTCCCCAGGCAAGATGCAGGATGAGGCAATTTTGAGCCGGGCTTCAACCCCTCAAGGAGGAGGACCCTAAATGGTCCCGCCTCCTGCCCCTGCCCTAGGAGCACAAAATCCAGACTAAATGATCCTTTCCCTGTGGACCTGCCCCCTGCCCACGGTTCAGGTTTAGAGGTTGGAGTCTTCTGGCACACAGTTTGCTCCATGGGGGATGCATGTGGATTTCAGGGGCAGGGAGCAATCCAGGAGATGGGTGTCAGGCCAGCATCAGATTACATCCTATGACTGGCAGATGTCAATCAAAGAGGACACAGCTCTTTGTTCGATCACAATTCAACCCCTTCTACTAGGGATTGGTAGGTCTGATAGGATACCCAGACACATTTTTAATCCAACTAAATACCTCTTAAGCAAATCGCACACCTGTTGCATACCCAGTATCACTAGAACCACTACAACTATACTGAAGCAACATGACCTAGTGGATAAAAAATGAGTCTGGGAGCCAAAGGCCTTGGGGCCTAATCCCAGCTCTGCTACTTGCTGGCTGTGTGACCTAGGACAGATCACTTAACATCTCTGTGTCTCAGTTTCCTCAACTGCGAAATGGAGATTCAGTGCCTGTTCTCCCTCTTACTTGACTGTGAGCCCATGTTGGGCAGGGACTGTATCTGGCCTGATTAACTTTTATCTAGCCTAGTGCTTAGAACATTGCTCAGAACATTGCTTGGCACGTAGTAAATGCTTAACAAATGCCATTAAAAAAATGAAGTTCAAATGTAGATTAAGATGCAGTCATTCTGAGCTTTCTCCAGGATAGTGTGCTGATCCTAAAACCAACATCAGATATGGCACAGGAGTGGAGTATGAGCCATGTGGGTATGAGCCTGCTTCAAACAGAACACTAAAGGAAAGATTGCTTTCCTCTATAGTTCCTGAAGTTACTCATGATATTCCAGAAAGATTAAGACAGTACATTGGGTTCAGCAGTACCAACAACATTTCTACATTAGTATTTCACATCATTAATATTCACCTTGACATAAGCAGGTTTAGAATTCCTATGTTATCAATTTTCATTACAGTTGTAATTACCATGGGACAGCATCTTAGCCTGAAAGAGTTCAAAGTGCATTCACACTTTTCATTCTTAACTACATCTTTCTTCCACTGGGGTACAATAAATTAGCCCTCTTTTATGAGCATGAAGATGAGCCTAGGAAGCATTGTCAGCTTACCTCAGGCCTCACAGGCCTGCCAAAATGGGGCCTGGGCCCCATGCAGCCCTGTTCGTTTTCATTTAGCAAGGCTGAGCTTCACATGTCCATTCACGAGCCCCTTCCCTCATTCCATTTTTCTTCCTGAAAATGAATGATGCATGGAAAGGTGCAATGGTAACATGGTGCCAGGTTCTTAAAACACAAACCAATTTTGAGCAGAGTGAGAAAGGGAGAATCTCATAAAAATCCCATTGCAATCGATAAAAGCCATTTCTTTTGATCTGAATTCATGAAGGGATAAACACAGGATTTCCTCTCATGAAGAAAAACTTGGGTACAGATAAAATCTTTCACAAACAAATCATAGACAAAATCCATCTGTCCACTCAGTATTGGAATATACAACCAGAACAGAACTATAAGTGCAAAGAGGACAGATAAATCGTCTCCCAGCCATTCCAGGCAGCTGAGCGCTGTGCCCTATTACCTCATGAAAATTTAATGCTACGTTTATGGAGCAGAAAGAAACTTGGAGGACAACCTAGAGCCTCATGGCATGCCAGAGACTTTTCAAGTGGTCTAGTTAACTGGATTCCTCTTGTTTCACTGCACATTACTCAGGCAATGCTTCAGGCAGGCTTAAAATAGATGCCTGGAATTCTACTTTCTGTAGCTGTTTACTTTAGGCAGCTGTTTAACATACTGTGGGCTTTAAGGTTCACTAGCTCTTAAAACAAAGACTACACATTTGCAATTGGTTTGAAGCCCATTGTCCTATTGCTAAGATGATTGAGGAGAATGGATGACAGTAGAATACCAAAGCAGGCCCTGTATGGAGAAATGAGAGTGGGCCCAAACAAGCCCAGAGGGCAGGGAAAAGAAAGCATTTTAAATACATGGTGAAGCACAGTTTCTCAGTTTCCCAAGCAGTGGGAAAACTTGTCAGCAGACAGCTCAGCGTGGTGAACAGAAAACAGGAATGACATTGCTCTACTAGAGCAGAGGCTTTGTGAGGACCGAGATGTAAGGAGTCAGAGACCAAAATAGAGATCAGCCCGATTCATTCTCCCCCTCGTCCCCCTCTCCATCCCCCCGTCTTACCTCCTTCCCTTCCCCACAGCACCTGTATATATGTATATATGGTTGTACATATTTATTACTCTATTTATTTATTTATTTATTTATTTTACTTGTACATTTCTATCCTACTTATTTTATTTTGTTGGTATGTTTGGTTCAGTTCTCTGTCTCCCCCTTTTAGACTGTGAGCCCACTGTTGGGTAGGGACTGTCTCTATGTGATGCCAATTTGTACTTCCCAAGCGCTTAGTACAGTGCTCTGCACATAGTAAGCGCTCAATAAATACGATTGATTGATTGATTGATATTTATTGAGCGCTTACTGTGTGCAGAGCCCGATGAGAGACAAACGTAGTAGCTCAGTAGAGGTACATCTCTACTCGGGAACAGTGCAAGAAGGAGTGTGCCAGTCCCATGTCTGTCTTTTCTCCCACAGGCATGGATGGATAGGAACTTACCACCAGAAGCCCCATCTTCAACTAAGAGGGACAGTTATGATGTTCCCTATAATACCAGCCAATTTTTATCCTCTCTTGAAATCGTATTCCTTCTCCACAATAGCTACCCTAGCTCTAATCTGAAGGGCACACATTGAGCAAAATTTCATTTTATTTATATATAAAACAAAAACACTCTTCACTGACTGTTAATAATAAGTGAAAATGGTGTTCAGAAAATGACCACAAAAAATCATCTCTTGAAATTGCAAAGTGAAATTTCAATTTTCCTTCTTTGTATCATTCTCAGATAAAATTAAAATGCCTGTTTCAAAATTCTGAAAGTTAAACTGACTTGATTACAAGATCTTTTAGGAAATTGTGGGTCATATTGAAAGCAAAAGAAATGGCTAGTAAAGCACACTTGATCAATTTAGGGTTTTTTAAAAACAACATCTCTTTAAGCTGCTAAACATCTAGGTACTTTGTGCCTAGAAAGAAATGTTCCATATCATCTGTGATTTTTATATATGTGTGTGCATTTTTCAATTGCATAAATTATGATATCCCTTCTTTTTATTGTGTTTTTCTTGTTTTCCACAGCATAACACTGATATTTAATATTAGTTTAAATATTACATGCTTTCTTTCACTTCTCAGATTTCTAATTTTTGAAATGTAAGTTAATCAAAACAGAAAGCAGTACAAGTTCATAACACTCCACATTTGCTTTGGTTAACCCTAGCTAGACCCATTATTTGGATTTTAGCAGATTAAAAAAAAATTCCCTTGTTTACTTTGAAAAGAGTTCAAGGACCATAAATTGATGAAATCATGAAGCTTCCTTGAAAATAAGAGTATCATGTTGGCATGGCCATAGAACAACCCCAGAGAACATAGAACACCATATAGAACACCCATCTTCAAATCCTTACTAAAAGGACATCTCCCCTAAGATGACTTTCTTGACCCACCCCTCATTTCCCCAAGCTTTTTTGCTCTCCTCTCTGTGTCATCTATGTACTTGGGCCTGTACCCCTTCAGCATTTTGAAACTCACCCCACCCTGAGCCCCACAGCACTTATGTACATGTCCTCATTCTCTGTCAATTCCTCTATCTGTGAATTATTTTAATGTCTGCCTCCCACTCTGGACTATAAGATCCTTGGGGGCAGGGACTGTGTGTACCAACGCTATTGTATTCTACTTTATCATCATCATCATCATCATCATCATCATCAACATCAATCGTGTTTATTGAGCGCTTACTGTGTGCAGAGCACTGTACTAAGCGCTTGGGAAGTACAAATTGGCAACATATAGAGACAGTCCCTACCCAATAGTGGGCTCACAGTCTAAAAGGGGGAGACAGAGCACAAAACCAAACATACTAACAAAATAAAATAAACAGAATAGATATGTACAGGTAAAATAAATAAATAAATACATAGAGTAATAAATATGTACAAACATATAAATATATACAGGTGCTGTGGGGAAGGGAAGAAGGTAAGATGAGGGGAATGGAGAGGGGGAAGAGGGGGAGAGGAAGGGGCTCAGTCTGGGAAGGCTTCCGGGAGGAGGTGAGATCTCAGCAGGGCCTTGAAGGAAGAAAGAGAGCTAGCTTGGCGGATGGGCAAAGGGAGAGCATTCCAGGCCTGGGGGATGATGTGGGCCGGGGGTCGATGGCGGGACAGGCAAGAACAAGGTACGGTGAGGAGATTAGCAGCAGAGGAGCGGAGGGTGTGGGGTGGGCTGTAGAAGGAGAGAAGGGAGGTGAGGTAGGAGGGGGCGAGGTGATGGACAGCCTTGAAGCCCAGGGTGAGGAGTTTCTACCTGATGCGCAGATTGATTGGTAGCCACTGGAGATTTTTGAGGAGGGGAGTAACATGCCCAGAGCGTTTCTGGACAAAGACAATCTGGGCAGCAGCATGAAGTATAGATTGAAGTGGGGAGGGACACGAGGATGGGAGATCAGAGAGAAGGCTGATGCAGTAGTCCAGACGGGATAGGATGAGAGCTTGAATGAGCAGGGTAGCGGTATGGATGGAGAGGAAAGGGCGGATCTTGGCAATGTTGCAGAGTTGAGACCTGCAGGTTTTGGTGACAGCTTGGATGTGAGGGGTGAACGAGAGAGCGGAGTCGAGGATGACACCAAGGTTGCGGGCTTGTGAGACGGGAAGGATGGTAGTGCCGTCAACAGAGATGGGAAAGTCAGGGAGAGGGCAGGGTTTGGGAGGGAAGACAGGAGTTCAGTCTTGGACTCTTGGAGTCTTGTGCCAGGCCACAGGCCGGACGTGGGCGAGAGGTCACAGACAAGGTAGACAAGATCAAGGTACAGTGAGAAGGATGGCATTAGAGGAGTGAAGTGTGTGGGCTGGGTTGTAGTAGGAGAGTAGCGAGGTGAGGTAGGAGGGGGCAAGGGGATTAAGGCCGGACGTGGGCAAGAGGTCGCGGACAAGGTAGACAAGATCGAGGTAGTGAGAAGGATGGCATTAGAGGAGTGAAGTGTGTGGGCTGGGTTGTAGTAGGAGAGTAGCGAGGTGAGGTTGGAGGGGGCAAGGGGATTGACTGCTTAAAAGCCAGTGGCGAGGAGTTTCTCAACAGTTAGAAAAACATCTTTATAAAATCCTACCAGCTAGGTTTTCCTTTTCGGTGGGAATACTGTCTGCAACCAGACATTTTAGCAGCCAATCACTGACACTGGAAAAAATTATTCCAACTGACTTCACTCAAATGACCGAAATACTTAACCACAGATTTATGATAGTTCCCTTTAATTCAGCCACTAAGTTTTACCCAATTTCAAAGCTCTGTGAGTCTCTACAAATTAGCACCTCCGTGGGCCCTAAAGAGCCTGGGGCCGTTACCGTTTCCGAGAGGCCTGACCTCCAGGACAGCTTGTTAGTGGGCAACCATTTTATTGGGACGATAACCAGGGACCGTTTGGCCACCATCACAGAGGCTCTAGAGGGGTCCACTCTGGGGTCTATTATCTCTTAAAACCTAACTGGAATGGAAGAGATGCCACCCCTGGGGGAGGATCGCTCATCCACCCCGTCTTCTACCCCTGTGGCGAGAACCAAAGCTTAGAAGGCCATGTTGCCCTGACCTCCGTTCTTGCCAGCCAGCCCTGACCTCTCCTCTAATAGCCCAGTAGCTAAGCGCCAGGTGCCTCTTCCTCCCAACACCCCTAACAATCCCTCTCAACCTACTGCAGTCCTACCCCCATCATTAATTTCACCAGATGCCTCTTGAACAACCTCAGCAGCAGCGGAGCCTAGTGGAAAGTGGCACCGGACTGGGAGGCAGAGGCCTGGGTTCTAATCCCAGCTCCACCACCTGCCCATTGTGTGACCTTGGGCAAATCGCTTGCCTTCTCAGTGCCTCAGCTTCCCCACCTGTAAAATGGGGTTGACCTACCTGGTCTCCTTCCCCCTTAGACTGGGAGCCCTGCAAGGGACCGGGACTGGATCTGATGGCAACTACCCCAGCGCACAGTATGCACTCAATACCATTATAACACACAGCCTATAATTATTATGACATTATACAATACCACTGATGATGATGATGACGCTATTTTCTGCCCCCACAATTTCCTGGGACAACAAATCCCATGTTTACAAAACCACCGAGTGAAAACATTTCTCTTTTTCTTCTTTTTGAGCCGGCAACCCTCCAGCTTCACAGGTGTCCTTTCCTCCTGGAGGTGTGGGATTCAGTGAGCCCACTGTTGGGTAGGGACCATCTCTGTATGTTGACGATTTGTACTTCCCAGGCACTTAGTACAGTGCTCTGCACGTAGTAAGCGCTCAATAAATACGACAATGAATGAAAGAACAATCTCGGTTTCTTCCCTCCGTGGCTTTAGGTCCCTTTGCCAGACTGAAGAATACTAATCTGGTGCATCTATTCCCATAGGAAGCAGCTGCATCGCCCCCCTCCCACCCCCCGGGGCCCCCCTGGCCATCACTCCTTGGCCATTTTGCTTGCCTTTCATTATAGCTTCTCTAGCTCTTTAATATTCTCCCCAAGGCATGGCAAATAGAGCTGCTTACAACAGTCCACGTGTGGACACACCACGGATCACCCGTGTGGCAAAACAATGGTTTTTTTGTTTGTTTGTTTGAGACCCTTGCTGACGACCGATGAGACAAAAAAACCCAAAAAACCTTCAACAAAATGGTGGCTTTAAGAAAACCACGGTATTGAAAGTAGAAGGACAATCAATCATCCTGTTTCCCCCAACCATCCTTTGGGGCTACTGTCAGAAACAGAACACTGGGCCGGAGGGACAATTGGTCTGACCCAGAATGGCATGATTTGTATGCTTACGCAATACTAGCGAGGAGGCTAAACACAGAGAGGTTATGTTCCGGACACACGTGCCTTACGAAGTTCCCGAACAAAGACTTATAGAGACCCCATGAACCCTGAAATACACCTTCCATCAGGAATGTTCTGTGGGTTGTCCTACGCCCCTCAACCTACTTTTTACAAACTTCAGGTCTCTGGGGTAGTTTTGTGCAGAAACAATTGGAGCAGGTTGCTGTTGGGCCTAAAATGTCCTCATTCATACCGAAACAAGGCTTCGGCCTTCTCCGAGGCCACACCCCGGAAAACAACTCCAAGACCCATTTTTTTTTCCTTTTAATGCTATTTGTTAAGCGCTTACTATGCGACAGGCACTGGTCTGAGCACTGGAGTAGATACGAGGTAATCAAGTTGGACGCGGTTCCTGCCCCGCGTGGGTCTCTCGGTCTTTGTCCCCATCTTACAGACAAGAAAACCAAGTCCCGGAGAAGCGAACCAACTCACCCAAGGTCACACAGCAGACAAGCGGCGGAGACGGATTTAGAACCCAGGTCCTTCCGACTCCCGGTCCCAGGCTCTACCCACTAGACCACGTTGCTAAGTAAACTGGTGGAGCCAGGTGGGGTACCCACCGCGCCCCCCCCCCCCACCCCGCTTCCTCTCTCCCTGTTGCCCCCCTACCCTGGAACCCGTGGTTCTCTGAGGATGCAGGGGTCGGTGCCGTAATCGTGGCACTCATTATGCCCCTACTAGTTGCCAGGCCCTGAACTCCGGGCCCTGTCCCACCTGGGGCTCACAGTCTGAGCAGGAGGAAGTAGGATTCAATCCCTACCGGACAGACGAGTCAGAGAGGTAAAGTGACTCTCCCAAGGCCACACGGCAGCCGAGAGGAGGAGCCGGCATCAGAAGCCAGGTCCTCTTCTGACCTGGCATCCTAAAGGCAGAGAAGAACGTCCCCTAGCTCCCCAGTGGAGGAGTTCTGTCCGCAACAGGGAAACCCATTATGGGGGAACTGACTTTTGCTCATATTCACCTCTCTGGTCTGGGAAGGGAGGGGGAAGGGGGAGGAGATCCTGAAGGCATTTATCTCGGGGAGCGGTAGGGAAAGGTGAAGAAAAAGGAGAGAGGGTGGGAGCCATCTGCTCACTTGGACATCAGACAATCAGTGGTACCTGTTGAACGCTGCCTAGTACGCCCCGAGTGTGGTATTTGGTGCCTGGGAGGGGAACAATACAACAGATTTGGTCAACAGGACCTCTGTCCTCAAGGAACCTACAGTCGAGCAGAGGGGGAGGAGACGGTAACCCGGGTCAGCCTAGGGACACAAACCTACGTCACAACCCTGACCTTTAGAACGCAGGCACAACTCGGGGCCTCTCAACATGCAATGAAACTGCTAGGTTATGGTACGTCCCTAGCCGGGTTAGCACAGGGGGTTTCCCCTACAACGTGGGGCGATATTCCCGAAGACCGCGGCATTAAGAGAAGCGGCACTCTGAAATGGGAATTAATGGGTGGGGCTCAGTGGAGGAACAATACCAGTCTGACTGCTGCTTTTCAGATCCTAGACGGTCAGCTCATTTTGGGTAGGGAACGTGTCTGCCAACTCTCTCAAGTGTCCTCTCCCAAGCGGCTTAGCACAGTACTCCGCACACAATCCGCGTGCAATAGACATCACTGATTGATGGACAGATTGACTCTAGATTGTCCCCCTCTAGACTGAAAACTGGTTGTGGGCCGGGAACGAGTCGACCGACTCTGCTGTACCGTACGAGCGCTTAAAATAGGGATCTGTGAGCAGTAAGTGCACAGTGAATACCATGGATGATGTGGATGCAAATTCCTAAATTAGGCCCGCCGCTAGCGGACTGCTTCCCATCTCTCCACGACTGATACCGGACTGGAAGCACAAGTTGCAAGAACCTAGGAAGATTAACCTACTCTACAGTCCGGGGGCGGCTTCGTCCTTCACCCCTCAATCGCACGCATGACCGCTTCCTCCTCCATCCCACTTGCTCACACCAACTTGGGGACCCCGTTCCGCCGCGACAGCCTGGGGTCGTGTGACGGAGGTTCTCTGACTCTGGAGTGTTGTTTTTTTTTAAGCGGTCCTTGTTAGGTGCTGCCTATGTTCCAGCCACTGTTACCGAGCACTGAGCCGGATGAAAGTTACTCGGGTCGGACACAGACCGGGTCCCGCATGGGCCTCCCAGTCTGAATCCCCACGTTACAGATGAGGGATCAAGCACTTAGTACAGTATTTTGCATGAACTAAGCCCTCACTACATACCATTAATTGATCAATGGATTGATTAATTGATTACTCCCCCAGAGGTAGGTGTTCAGTAGTTTAGTTGGACATTGTATTTCTGCATGTTTAGAAAATGTGCCCGTCTTGAATGAAGATTAATTTAAAGAGGCCAGTGGATTTTATTCAATTGAACAGAACTTAGGTTACTGTTTCACCTAGGGTTTGGATTAACTTCATTTTTAAGGTCTGTGGACCCATTATAAATAAAAAATAAAGTATAACAGGTAACGTTTTGAACTGTGAATACTCTGGGCATATATCTAAACATTGAAAAATCTCACTCAGTTCTTTGAAATCCAGTAGTGGCTAAACCTGTCTTTAACTTGTTTTTTTTTCCTTTCCATGTCTTCACTTTGCTAAACAGAAATCTATATATTTAAATGCAAGTATCTGGTGAAGTTAAAAAAAAACTTGTAATGGCACAAGTGACTCAACTCTTTTCCTACTTTTCCATGGATGTGCTTAAATACTTTCTGAATCCCACATGATTTTTTTTTAATATGGAAGCCAGATCATTCTTAGCCTTTCTGGACTTGTCATAGAGCTGGTCCTCTTTTGAATAGCAGTCATCTTTTTTCAGTGAAGCCATCATGAGTCACCTATACCAGATACAGAGGGAGAAAAAAATATTCAGTCCTGAAAAGCAAATTACGTAGTGGATTTGCAAGACCCTGAAAATAAGAGGTAGCAATTTAACACTTCCCAGAAAGGCAAAATAACTTAAAAGTTTTCCATTTCAGACCAGCAATGAAATGATATTTGGGAGAGAAATAAATCCCTGACTTCCACCATGAATCATCCCATTAATTACCCAAGCTAAAAATAAACATTTTAAACAATACAAAACCCATAATCGTTCGGTTAAAAAATAAAATTTACATGTAATTTTTAAAAATCTGATATAAGAAATGCCTGTGACATCCCAGGGCTAGATCTGGCACATTTAATTTAAGCCCTGGCAGAGCAGGGCAGAGAGGGGCAGTTCCCATTGCAGCTGAAATAAATTACCTACAAGTGTTCCAGAACAATAACAAAAACTGTGAGCCATACATTTCAGGGCCATTTACAAGAAATCAATATCAATACTTAATGCAATACTGGTGAAAAATGAGCAAAGATATAGAAAGCATAATAAACCAGTAACGAAAGACCTTGCAGTGTTTTACTTTGGAAGAAAAAACTGTCTATATTTTCATGTAGAGGGATATTTCACTGGAGCAATGTGCTGGAGGTATGAGTGCTTTGGAGATCTAAGTTTAAAATGACCTCTTTATTAAATTAAAAAAAGTTCTTTAAACTGTGAATTACTAGTTGAGTAAAACCCATACATATGGAAGAAGGCACTGCATCTTTCTAACCCTAGGACATCTTTCACTGGAGTTTCTTAGAGTAGCCATAATTTTACTTCCCACAGTTCTCATAGTGTGGGCATCTGTAATTGGCAACTATGTGCCACTATCACCTTATCCTCATCTTATAGCCCCCACCGGCCCCCACAACTGTCTGTTCAGCTTTCCCATGCCACCTAAGCTCTTACATACCCTCAACTTCCCATAGCACTTATGCATATAGCTCACATACCTCATCACCTAGGAACTAACTCAAATATAGAATCCTTTTCTTTCTTCCTCTTATCTGTAATGTATTTTAGTGGTTATCTCACTTGCTGGATCATAAGATCCTTGAGGCAAAGGTTGTGTGCCTTCCCTCAAGCTCTTTGTACAGTGTTCTGCACACAGTAGGTATTCAATAAATACTAATGATTGATTCCCCCTGGTGTGGTTTTGGAAATTCCTGGTACTTCAGTTTCTGTTTTCTAATAAGGGCAGACTAAGGGGAGTTGATTGTGGACTTTTTTTTTTCCTTTTTGGTGGGTTTGCAAAACAGTTTCTAAGGGAAACAATCTCTCCATATTATCAGATTTAGGGCCCATGCAGGACTAAAAGTTTGAAACCCTAAAATGTCAAGAGGAATACCACAGCCAGGATACATTCCTTCATTTCATCCACCACTGCATGCTGCCAAGTCCAAAAAGAAGAAGTGGACACACACTGACCTAGGGGCTGACTGTGGAAATTCACTCAAACATTAGAGCAAAGTAGAAACTACAACAAAAATACGTTGTGAGAAAGAGGACTAAATACTGTAATGAAAAGTCCACTTTCCAGTAGAACAGGAGAATCACCTTATCTCCAAAGGCTTGAAAACCCTCAATGTGAATTTCTTTCTTCTTCTCCACAAAAAGTAGTATGGCTGCATCACAAACACAAATGTGGTGCTCTTTGCTTTGGATAATGTGTTCAGTATGAAAATCATCTAGTTGCCAGCTTAGAAACCACAGTCGCCTCCTCCCCTCAGTGGCCTCAGTGGCCTCCCCTCAGAGGCCTCAGTGGCACAGCAAAATATAGCACAATGAAACTGAAGGCCAGATTATCTCTGAGGCACTGGAGTGACTGCCCTGGGCCTGCATCCCTATAAACACTGGTGCTAGACTCCTATAAAGCTAGGCTGTATTGTAATAATAGTATTTATTAAGTCTCACTAGGAGCAAAGCACTAGGGAAAAGCACCAAGGTAAACGTTAGCCCCCCCAGGGACTCCCAACCCAATAAAATGAGGGGAAGGGTTTGTGACCGAGTAGATGAAGTAATAGAGATAGAAAACAGTATGAAAGACAAAGTCCAACATATCGGATGGTAAAGGGAACCATCAGGGGCCCAAGGGAGCTGCCACCATAGTCATTGAGAGTACAGTCACTCCCAAAGTTCTTGCATGTGCCAGGGAGGGCTGCATCATTTGCCTCAGGCCCACTGGTTCTCAGAAATCCCTGGACATCCTCTGTGTGATGCGGTCACTCAAGCTGGAAAAGAGAGCAGCACAGCCTCCTAACCCCCATCCCTAATTGAATTTCAGAGCCTGTCCACCCCTGCCTGAACAATTCAAAATGAACACTTAAAGCTGGTGCTTTGGCCCACCATTCATTCTTTCATTCATTCAATCATATTTATTGAGTGCTTACTGTGTGCAGAGCACATGGGAAATACAAATTGGCAACATATAGAGATGGTGCCTACCCAACAATGGGCTCACAGTCTAGAAGGGGGAGACAGACAACAAAACAAAACAAGTAGACCGGTGTCAATACCATCATAGTAAATAAAATTATAGCTATATATACATCATTAATAAAATAGAGTAATAAATAAAGTAGAGTAATAAATATGTACAAATATATACAAGTGCTGTGGGGAAGGGAAGGGGTAGGGCAAAGTGGGTGGAGATGGGGAGGGGAGGAGGAGAGGAAAAGGGGGGGTGCTCAGTCTGGGATGGCATCCTGGAGGAGGTGAGCCCTCAGTAGGGCTTTGAAGGGAGGAAGAGAGCTAGTTTGGCGGATCTGTGGAGGGAGGGCATTCCAGACAAGAGGTAGGATGTGGGCCGGGGGTCGATGGTGGGCCAGGCTATAAAGAGGCACAGTGAGGAGTCAGAGGAGTGGAGGGTGCAGGCTGGGCTGTAGAAGGAGAGAAGGGAGGTGAGGTAGGAGGGGGTGAGGTGATGGACAGCCTTGAAGCCCAGGGTGAGGAGTTTTTGCTTGATTCGTAGGTTGACAGGCAACAACTGGAGATTTTTGAGGAGGAAAGTGACATGCTCGGAGCATTTCTCTGGGTAGCAGAGTGAAGTGTAGACTGAAGTGGGGAGAGATGAGGATGGGAGATCAGAAAAGAGGCTGATGCAATAATCCAATTGGGATAGGATGAGAGATTGAACCAGCAAGATAGCGGTTAGGATGGAGAGGAAAGGGTGGATCTTGGCGATGTTGTGGAGGTGAGACTGGCAGGTTTTGGTGACGGACTGGATGTGTGGGGTGAATGAGAGAGCGGAGTCAAGAATGACACCAGGGTTGTGGTTTTGTGAGATGCGAAGGATGGTAGTGCCCTCTAAGTGACAGGAAAGTCAGGAAGAGGACCAGTGCCCTATCAATCCACTCATATTTTATATGGCAGCAAAAATCAGGATTTGCATTTGGATAAAGCAATTGCAAAGAACAAGGAGAGGAAGATGATCTGCAGTACTTCAATCCATGCAAAGCAGATCTTTTCCAGTCACGGTTGCAGCCAATTTATTGAATCATTAGGATGAGCACACTGGAAGGGCAAGTGGCACTAAGGCTCCTCTAGACTATTCAAGTTCCATTAAATAGGATTACCCAAAGCCTTCACTGGCTAAAACTGAGCAATTTCCCTACTGTCTCCCACACAATCCCCCGAGGGTAGGAATATTTATTCTACCACTATCAGGAAGCTAAAGCCAGAGGGTGGAGAGAAATCACATTTCCCTTCCACCCACGGCCTGAAAAAAAGCAGGCGGGGAGAAGCCTTTCAAACAAGACAGGACCTACATGGGCAAGGCATGGTTTGTACTTTCCCAGGTCACTTGGCTACAATAAAAGAAAAGAGGCTTGAAAGGTACCATGAAAAGCCCCTATACATGAGAGTGTAAGAAGGAAATATATTTTTCCAATCAAAAAGCCTCCAAAGTCTTCCAAATTGTGCAATAATGTCAGTTCAAAGAGCAAATAAAACAAAATTGAATCATTTCCCCTCCAACCCAGCTGGTCCCAAAGGGGAATACTTTTAAGAAACCTAAGAATTCCAAGAAAAAGTTTAAAAACAACTTATACGACGAATGAGTTATTCTGATCATCTCTGCCAGGGCTCTTGCTGAGCAAGGTTTCAAGGAAATTTTAAATTTTTCCCTGAAGGCACTTCAAGTAGGTCATTCAAGACAAAACAATCCATTGTGGTGCCTACATTTCCAGCTCAAAGTGTGTAATTCCATTACATGGATAATTTCCAGCTTTCAACTTTACTTCTGTATTTTTGTAGACCTAGCCACAGTGTTTTGAGTGGCAGTGATAGATAGGGGCATGGTTTATATTTTATACTTAGGAATAATTCAGAAGATTAAGATTCTAAAAATACATTTTTACTTCACTTATGTAAATAATTCAGTCAAAGTGCTTTTTGGTCTGAAATAGAGACTTGGGTTCAAAAGCAGGAGTCACTTCTTGGGACTTGGTAATACTGCATCAAAGCATTTCTAAAATTCCATTCCTACACTTTTGGCTCACGTGATCATTGGATCACAGGGCTTCAGCTGCCATTTCCATGCAGACAACTCCCAAATCTTCCCCTCTATCCCCGACCTCTTATCCAAACTACTGTTCCACATCTCCACTTGTCTCCAGGATACTTCCACCTGGATGTTCCTCCAGCATCTCTAATTCAATATGTCTAAAACAGACCTACCCGATTTTACCCCTGAGTATACGCCCCCTAACTTTCCCTTCTATATTGATAACACCACTATTTTTCCCCATCACAGAAACCTTGATGTCAAACTGGATTCTTTGCTCTTTCAATTTCTTCATTCAATATTCTGCTAAATCCAACTATTTTTCCCTAAAAAATGTCTCCCCAGATTTGCTCCTTCCTTTGCATCCAAACAACTACCATCCTTGTCCAAGCTTTAGTCTTGTAGCAGCTAGACCTGCCTCCAGGCTCTCCCCATACAATCTATACAGTATACTGCTGAACACATCAACTTGAGGTGTTTCTCTGAATGCATCTTTCCACTTCTTCAAACTCTTCAATAGTTTCCTGTAGCCTTCCAAATCACACAAAAATTCCTCACATGTGGCTTCAAGTCTCAACCAAATCGCCCAATTTCACATTTCTGCTTTCCTTAGCCATCTTTGCTCATCTTATTCATTCATTCATTCAATCATATTTATTGAGCACTTACTCTGTGCAGAGCACTTTACTAAGTGCTTGGGAAGTACAAATCGGCAACATATAGAGACAGTCCCTACCCAACCATGGGCTAACATTCTAGAAGGGGGAGAGAGACAACAAAACAGAACAAGAGCACGCTAACCTTCTAATCACACTCTCACCTCTTCCCAGCCTAGTCGTCCCTCCCTCCACAAATCAGGTGCTCAATACATATTCTTATTACTATTACAACTCCTTTTACTACTTTCTTTCCCAAATATAGTTTGAATCTCTTGGTTGATGTAAGCATTCCAAACTCATATCTCTTCATCAGCAGGTAGCACTGGGGAGAGGGCTGCCCTGGGTCTGGGTGCATTCCTGTGCCTACAGAATGTCAACACCAGTCACTGATTCACTTAAGCTACATTAGTTCTAACCCAAAGTTTGGCAGTTTAGTAACTCACTGATGCTTAGGATGTATGCTCTCATTGGTCATAAAAATGGCAGGAATGTAAGTAGTCTGCTCTGCTCCGTTTCTATTGAAACCTATGGTTTGGCCTCCAGAACAGGGACTTTTCCTTTTGGAGCAGGAGTAAAAAACAAGTGCATATTCTGAAGGGTGTGTGTTCTGCAGGGAAGGGGAAAGGGGAAGAGAGTATCCTTTTGACCAACCTTCTGAAGCAGTTAGTAGATTTGGTGCCTGGTTGTAGTTGGGCTGTGGATTTATTTAGTGTCCCATTTCCAAATGCTTTAGCTCTCTGAATGCACACAATTTGACAATTTGACTTCTCTATATGTTGCTGACTTGTACTTCCCAAGCACTTAGTACAGTGCTTTGCACACAGTAAGCGCTCAATAAATACGATTGAATGAATGAATGAATGACTCCCCACTTTTCTGCCAAATGCCAACTCTCCTTCCAAGTTGGGAGGACATTGCAAGATCTTAGGTTCCACTGGTCAAAAGTTGTGTCAGTGCTGCAGCGTGGCCTAATGGATAGAGCATGGGACTGGGAGTCAGAAGGGCCTGGGTTCTAATCCCAACTCTGTCACTTGTCTGCTCTGTGACCTTGGGCAAGTTGACCTTGGGCAAGTTGACCTTGGGCAAGTCACTTCACTTCTCTGTGCCTCAGTTATGTCATCTCTAAAATGGGAATTGAGACTGTGAATCCCATGTGGTCCCTGAACTGAATCCAATCTGTTTTGCTTGTATGCAGCCCAGTGCTTTGTGTTCTCATTGGCAGTGCCTGCCACATAGTAAACACTTAATAAATAAATAAAATAATCTCATTATTTTTATTACCCCCAAATGGATGAAATTTTTATTTAAACCACAATTCCAATCAGGGTAAAATTGTCTCCAATCACATAGCACTGTCTCTTTCACAGGTCTGAGTTGGTTTTTAGTAATTGTCCAGAGGGAGAATAAACCACTAGTTCTGTCTCCAAGTTCCTGATTTCAGGTAATCAGCAGAGGCCTGGTTGTTTGGGAAGGCAGGACCACAGGTTGCCTGTCAATCATGTGAATTTTCTGCCCAATACAGACCTAGTGCTTTGTCTGGTCAAATTCAGGCTGTTATTGCCAAGGTGAATGAAGCCAAACTGGAGCAAATGATATCAGTTACGAATGCTTCTTTCATTAGGCTGAAAATGAAGGTGGTTTGAGCAGAACATAGCTCATTGTTGAACATAAAATGTTAAGTAAGGATAAAAAAGAATGTTGAGTCCAAGTTCTTTCCTTAGGTTCTGTTGCCAACTCTTCTCCCCGCTACCTCCCGCCCATTTATTCTTTTATTGTGAGCCCCTTGAGGGTGAAAGATCATCTCTAATTCTCACTCTTTTTGCCCAGAATTTAGCACAGTGCTTTGCATAAGTAGGCACTTAATAGATATCATGACTTGTGCTACTGCTGCTTCCATTCCAGCCACATTGGTTTATAAACTAATCCAAGGAGTTAAATGGTCAAAAAAAAAAAAAAATTGCATCATCATCAGTTCTGACATGCCTCATTTTAAGTGATGTATGTATATTTCATATATTTGCTCCCATTGAAAAATTTAAGGTATTCCCTCCATCAGATAAAAATTAATCAAAATCTTCCTGTGACTCCTTGACCACACTTCAGTAGAAGTTGTGAGAGTGCTGAAGGGAAGATTTAAGCCCCCCACCCTACCCCAGTTTCATCCAAAAGGATGAGAAAAGACCAAAATGCACAAAGTGGTCCTGTGAAAACTTTGGGCTTTCTTGATACATCATCCTTCTCTACAGTCCCTAACACTGCTTATTTTCAGGTAGTAGTGCTCATTCATAGCAAATTATGATGTGTTTTCCTTTCCTGGAAAGGAAATTTCTCTCAACTCAGAAGTCCAAGACCTTCAACTGAATTAATCATTCCTAGAACAGAACTCAAGACAACTGCCCAATTTTCATTGATCGAATCTCTACTCTCTTACTTTCACTAACACTTCAGAGTAACAATTCGCTGGTCTTTTCAGAGGAAGAAATGCCTACTCTTCTTTTGGCAAACCCAACCAGCTTTTTCCATGTGTCCCCACAGTCAGGAATCAATCATCCAATCAATGGTATTTATTGAGTCCTATTGTGTGCAGAATATTATAATAAGTACCAGGGAAAATACAATACAGATGAGTTGGTAGATATGATCCCTGCCCACAGTGACCCTAGTTCTAGAGGATCTTTAGGGCTCTCTTCTTAACCCTGTTTCCTTACATTGAAGGAAATCTCTGAAATCATATTTGTCCATTTCATCCCTCCCATCGAAGCCAATTTTGATAACCGATTTGGGAAATGATTTCCTTTCAGGGACATATGCATTTGAGAACCATAGCAAGCTAGTGAAAAGAGCAAGGGTCTTCTGACTCTGCTGCTTAATTGCTGTGTGACCTTGGGCAAGTTGCTTAACTTCTAGGAGATTCAGGCTTTTTCATCTGTAAAACTAGGATTCATTACTTAGTCTCTCTCCTACTGTGAGCCCCATAAGGGGCAGGAACTGTGACTGACTTGTTACCTCATATCAACCCCAACAGTGGGTACATAGTAAACACTTAACAAATGACACCATTTTTATTACTATTTGACATGAAATAATATTTACCTTCCTTATTGAAAATGCCCCTGATAAATAGGCAAATGATCAATTCAGCTCAAATTACAATCACTCTAAGGAATTCAGTTTCCTCAGTTTCCTGGTCTACACAGGGGAAGGGGCCACCACCCAGGAATACCAGCCTTGGTCAAGATGACAATTTTACTTTGTATGGAAGTCAAAGTTGTCCTGCTATTGCCTACCCTTCAGAAAAAAAATGAAGAAAGCCGAAACAATAAGTCATTATTCTCGTCTAAATATCTGAAGACTAGAAAGTGCGGGATCCTTGATAAGAGTCCCTGGGTATGTGAGTTTAAGACTGCTTAGGCTGATGTTCCCAGTGCCAGGCAGATGGAAGAGCTTGGAGCATGGCACTGACATGCATGGTACCTTGAAGCAGCGTGGCTCAGTGGAAAGAGCACAGGCTTTGGAGTCAGAGGTCATGGGTTCAAACCCCGGCTCCACCAATTGTCAGCTGTGTGACTTTGGGCAAGTCACTTAACTTATCTGTGCCTCAGTTACCTCATCTGTAAAATGGGGATTAAGCCTGTGAGCCCCCTGTGGGACAACCTGATCACCTTGTAACCTCCCCAGTGCTTAGAACAGTGCTTTGCACATAGTAAGTGCTTAATAAATGCCATCATTGAACTGCTTGACCTCCTTCTGCATATTCATTCATTCATTCATTCAATCGTATTCATTGAGCGCTTACTGCTTGCAGAGCACTGTATTAAGTGCTTGGAAAGTACAATTCAGCAACAAAGAGAGACAATCCCGGCCCACAACAGGCTTACAGTCTAGAAGAGGGAAGACAGACATCAAAACAAGTAAACAGGCATCAATAGCATCGGCATAAATAAATAGAATGTTATATATATGTATATATAAATAAATCAGAACAAATAAAACAGGCATTAATATAAATAAATATAATTATAGACATGTATTTATATACACAAATGTTGTGGGGTGGGGAGAGGGGTAGAGCAAAGGGAGTGAGTTGGGGTGAGGTTGTGGGGAGGGAAGCTGAGAAAAAGTGTCTTAGTCTGGGAAGGCCTTCTGGAGGAGGTGAGCCTTCAGTAGGGTTTTGAAGGGGGGGACGTGTGATTGTTTGACAGATTTGAGGAGGGAGGGCATTCCAGGCCAGAGGTAGAACGTGGACCAGGGGTCGACTGCGGGACAGGTGAGCACGAGGCACAATGAGAAGGTTAGCACCAGAGGAGCAGAGTTTGCAGGCTGGGATGTAGAAGGAGAGAAGGGAGATGGGGTAGAAGGGGACAAGGTGATCGAGAGCTTTGAAGCATATCCCTAAGTCCTCACCAACCCAACCATGGACAGTCCAGTTTATGACAGAAAAACTATTTAGTATTATGAAAAGGTCTGAATGGCTATTGCGATTGCTTACGCAAATGACCTTTGAGGTCCCAGACTTGTTTTTGACCCAGTGAAATGAGGAGTGAGTGACAGTATTTTTCTGTCACAATTGTTTAGGACCAGCTGGCCTTAGGGAATGAAGAAAGGAGGGCTAAATTGCATCACGCTACTTATGACTCTGAAGGACCCAGGAACTTACTAGATATAATCTAGATGGGCAGAGACTGCATCGTCTAATTATATTGTTGTGAGAAGTGGCATGGCCTAATGGAAAAACTATAGGCCTGGGAATCGGGGAATTTGGGTTCTAACAACTCTACCACTTGCCTACTGTGTAATCTTGGGCAAATACCTTCACTTTTCTTTGTCTCATTCATTCATTCAGTCGTATTTATTGAGCACTTACTGTGTGCAGAGCACTGTACTAAGCGCTTGCAAAGTACAAGTTGGCAACATCTAGAGACGGTCCCTACCCAACAGCGGGCTCACAGTCTAGAAGGGGGCGATAGACAACAAAACAAAACATATTAACAAGATAAAATAAATAGAATAAATATGTACAAATAAAATCAATAAATAAATAGAGTAATAAATACATACAAACATATATACGTATATACAGGTGCTGTGGGGAGGGGAAGGAGGTAAGGCAGGGGGATGGGGAGGGGGAAGAGGGGGAGAGGAAGGAGGGGGCTCAGTCTGGGAAGGCCTCCTGGAGGAGGTGAGCTCTCAGTAGGACTTTAAAGGGAGGAAGAGAGCTAGCCTGGCGGATGTGCGGAGGGAGGGCATTCCAGGCCAGAGGGATGACGTGGGCCGGGGATCGACAGCGGGACAGGCGAGAATGAGGCACAGTTTCTTAATCTGTAAAATGGGTATTCAGTAACTGTTCTTCCTCAGATTGTGCCCCACCTGAAAAGTACAGTGCTTGGCATATAGTAATATTTAACAAATGCCATTATTATTATCATTATTATTATTATTCCTGAGCACCTAGAGCAGTGCTCTTCATACAATGGTACCCAATACTTTACCCTGTGCATAATAGGCACTAGGTAACTACATTTGTGTCTTAAATTGACCTATCTACTGAACCATTCAAATAGGAATAGTTTGAAACCCTGGTAATAATACTGATAATAATAAAATTATGGTACTTGTTAAAGCACTTACTATGTGCCAATCACTGTTCTAAGTGCTGAGGCAGGTTAATCAGGGCAGACACAGTCTCGGTCCCGCATAGGACTCACACTCTTAATCTCCATTTCACAGACTAGGGAACAGAGGCCCAGAGAAGTGAAGGGACTGACACAAGATCACACAGCAGACATGTGGTGGAACAGGTATTAGAATTTAGGTCCTTCTGACACCCAGGCTCTTGCTCAAGTCCCCTAAACCATGCTGCTCCTCAGATGTAACCATGTTTTTTCAATCATGTCAAGTTAATTTCTAAGGGTAAAACATTTCTGGTACTGCATTTAAATAGGAGCTGAAAGACAAACAAAACCAAAGCCTATATAGTTGAATACATGGATAGTTTAGCTAATTATTTAGATAATTTGGCAAAAAAAATGCTACCGTGGAAAAGTCTTTGAGTTTCTGGCCTCATTATCCACATTATTTTTCTGCACAGCCCAAAATTAGTTGCTAATTCATTTACTGGTTGTTTCACTTTGCAGTGCAGAGAGCAGAGTGGAGTTTGGGGCAGGACCAGGAGTTGATGATTTCATCTTTCCAGAGATTGCCTGTCAGCCCCGGGGGTAAGTCTAAGTGATGATACATACCTGTACATATGTATATACCTGCATATATGTATATATGTTTGTACATATTTATTACTCTATTTATTTATTTATTTATTTTACTTGTACATATCTATTCTATTTATTTTATTTTGTTTGTATGTTTGGTTTTGTTCTCTGTCTCCCCCTTTTAGACTGTGAGCCCACTGTTCGGTAGGGACTGTCTCTATATGTTACCAACTTGTACTTCCCAAGCGCTTAGTACAGTGCTCTGCACACAGTAAGCACTCAATAAATACGATTGATGATGATGATGATGATGATCTGGGGCACAGGTGGTGGCAACAGGTGGATTCGCATTACTCTTAGCCAGAAAAAACAAGGGAGGCTTCCCTCCATCACTCACCTTCACAGTTCAGGCTAGAGGTCACATTACAGCATCTCCAAAATTTTCCCCTTCCACACAATCCAAATTGCTACCACACTGATCTTAGAACTTATCATACCATGACTCGACTTCTGTATCAGTCTCCTTGCTGACTTTCCTGCTTCCTATCTCTCCCCATTCCAGTCAATACTTTGCTCTGCTGCACAGATAGTTTTTCTCAACAAGCATTCAGTCTACGTCTCCTCTCTCTTCAAAAACCCCCAATGGTTGCCCATCCTCTTCTGCATCAAACACAGACTCCTTATCATTGGTTTTAAAGCATTCATTCTCCTCGCTTCCTCTCACCTTACATCTCTGATCTCCTATTACAACCCCAGACAGCATACCTCTCTGGTAATGTCAAGCTAACTTGCTGTACCTCAATCTCATTTGTCTCACCATGGCCCCCTTGCCTAGTCCTCCCTCAGGCCTTGAACTTCCTCTCCTTCAGATCCAACAGACCACTACTTTCCCCATTTTCAAAGACCTATTAAAATCATATCTCCCCCAAGAGGCCTTCCCTGACTAACCCTCATTTTCCCCATTCACCCCCGCTTCTGCATCACCTGTGCACATGGTTCTGTACTCCCTAAGCAGAAGTTTAACATTCATTCAAACCCAGGACCACAGCACTTATTATGTACATATCTTAATAGTCCAATTCCACTATCTGTTACTTATTTTAATATCTTCCCTGCTATACTCTAAGCTCCTTGGAGACAGGGTTCTTGCCAACTAACAGTGCTGTGCACTCAATAACTACTACAAATACTATTGATTGATTGATTGAGCACAGCCTTGCCAGGGTCTGACTTCCCCACCTCTTTATAAGTTTGGAGGTCTCTTACTAGCAAGACTACAGAGTCACCACTGTAAGAAAGTTGGCATTATCCTTGACTCCTCTCTGTCATTCAACCCACATATCAATTCATCACTAAATCCTGTTGGTCTCACCTTCACAACATTTGCTAAAATATTCCCTTTCCTCTCCATCCAAACTGCAATCATGTTAATGTAATCACTCATCCTATCCTGCCTGGATTACTGCATCAGCCTGCTTGCTCACCCCCCAGCCTCCTGTCTTTCCCCACTCCAATCCATACTTCACTTTGCTGCCTGGATCATTTTTCTACAAAAACATTAAGGACAGGTCACCCTGTTCCTCAAAACACTCCAGTGGTTTACCATCCACCTCTGCATCAAACAAAAATTCCTCACCATTGACTTTAATGCACTCCACCACCTTGCCCCCTCTTACCTCACCTTTCTACGCTCCTACTACAAGCCAGATCACATATTTGGCTTCTATAGTGCTAACTTTCTTACTGTGCCTCGTTCTCACCTGTCTTGCCACTGACCCCTTGTCCACATCCTGCCTCTGTCCTGGGATGCCCTCCCTCCTCAAAATCGACAGAAAATTACTCTCCTCCTCTTCAAAGCTTTATTGAAGGCACAACTCCTCCAAGAGGCCTTCCCAGACTAAGCCCTCCCTGTCCTCTTTTCCCACTCCCTTCTGTGTCACCCAGACTTGCTCGCTTTGTTCTTCTGCCATCCCAGCCCCACAGTACTTAAGTACATAATTGTAATTTATTAATTTGTACTAAAGTCTGTCTTACCTTTCTAGACTGTAAGCTCACTGCGGGCAGCGAATGTGTCTGATTATTGTTGCATTGAACTTTTCCAAGTACTTGGTAGTGTTCTGCACACAGTAAGTGCTCAATAAATACAATTGATTTAATGAAATGAATGAAAGTTGACTACCTTCATATGCTTCTCAAAATGCAACTGTTACCAGCCTCATTTGCAAGTCAACAAAGAGACTTTGTGACTAAATTTTGTCATGATTCCACAAAATTTGTCTTGCAAAAGCTAGGCCGGACTTATAGAAATGAAACAGTCAACCTGGACTTCCCCTTCCTTATTTGACCTCCTGATTGTCCACATGATTGTCAAGTGATCTCCATTTGACCATTGTACCTTCACACACCCCTTCTGTCTCCCAGGCCCTGTGAACCGCCCTCTTCTGTTCCACCCCATCTCTCTTCCCCTGCCTGGAACCTGTGGATGTTCTGAAATCTTCCAGGCAAGGTGAAAGAATCAGAATGAGGAGGGAGGGGAGGGGAAGAGGAGTCTCAGAGCTTAGGTAAATGATTATCTAACATGTACTGTCACTGACTGTGTCAAGCACAGTGCTAGTTAGAAAATAATCATCTCAGTCCAAAGTACCTGTCCCACACTGGGCTCACTGTCTAAGAAGGTGGGAGAATGGGTGTTTTATCTCCATTTTACAAATGAGGAAACTGAAGCAAAAAGAAGTTGAATGACTTCCCTGAGGTCACTCAGTAGGCAAGTGGCGGAGTTGGAACAAGAACCTTGCACTGTGCTTTTCATTCATTCATTCAATTCAGTTGTCTTTATTGAGCACTTACTGTGTGCAAAACACTGTACTAAGCACTTGGGAAAGTACAATACAACAATAAGCAATGACAATCCCTGCTACAATGAGCTCACAGTCTAGAGGAGAGAGACAGACATGAGTACAAATAAATAAATTATTAATAAATTAAATTAAAGATATGTACATAAATGCTTTGGGGCTGGGATGGGGGAATAGCAAAGGAGAAAGTCAGGGCCACACAAAAAGGAGTGAGAGTTAAGGAGAAGTGGGGCTTTGTCTGGGAAGACCTCTTGGAGGAGATGTGCCTTCAGTAAGGCTTTGAAGGCGGGAGAGGAGAAAGTAATTGTCTGTCGAATTTGAGAAGGGAGGGAATTCCAGGCCAAAGGTAGGACATGGGCAAGGGGACAGCAGCAAGACAGGCGAGAACCAGGCACAGTAAGAAGATTAGTATTAATGGAGTGAAGTGTTCAAGGTGGGTTGTAGTAGCGGAGTAGTGAGTTGAGGTAGGAGGGGGCAAGGTGAGGAGTGCTTTAAAGCCAATGGTGAGTTTTTGTTTGATGCAGAGGTGGATAGGCAACTCACTGGAGTTTTCTGAGGAGTGGGGTGACCTGTCCTGAACATTTTTGTAGAAAAATGATCCAGGCAGCAAGTATGGACTAAAGTGGGGACAGACAGAAGGCTGGAAGGTCAGCAAAGAGGCTGATGCAGTAATCAAGCTCGCCACTCTCGCACCACTAACCCACACCCTTGAATCACTGCCATTGTCCCCCTTCTTCGCTCTTATGCTCGATCTGCTGAACGCTGCTGGCAAAAGTCTAAACACCAAGCCAGCCTTGTTTACTTTAAGTTTATCCTTTCCTGCCTTAAATCTGCCCTCCACTCTGCCAGGCAAAACTATTTTTCTTCCCTTATTGACACCCATGCCCATCATCCCCGTTAGCTGTTCCGTACATTTAACGCCCTTCTCAAGCCCCCTGTTCCTCCCCCTCCTCTATCCCTCACCCCCAATGATCTGGCCTCCTACTTCATTAGTAAAATTAACTCCATCAGGTCTAAGCTCCCCAAAGTCACCCCTCCCCCTTCTCCATCCCCCCAGCTCTCAACCCTCTCAGCTACTCTCCCATCCTCCCCCGCAGTATTTTCAGACGTGATCTCCTCCCTCCTCCAAGTGCTACTCCATCCACCTGTGCTTCAGAACCCATTCCCTCTCATCTTATGAAAACTCTCACCCCTTCCCTCCTCTCCTCCTTAACTACTCACTCTCCACTGGTTCCTTCCCCTCTGCCTTCAAACATGCTCATGCTAAAAAACCCTCTCTTGACCCCACCTCCCCTTCTAGTTATCATTCTATCTCCCTCCTACCCTTCCTTTCCAAACTCCTAGAATGAGTCATCTAAACTAGCTGCCTCGAATTCCTCAATGCAAATCTCTCCTTGACCCCCTCCAATCTGGCTCCCATCCCTTACACTCCACCGAAACTGCCCTCTCAAAGGTCACCAATGTCCTCCTTTTTGCCAAATCCAATGGCTCCTACTCTATCCTAATCCTTCTCGACCTCTCAGCTGCCTTCGACACTGTGGATCACCCCCTTCTCCTCAACACGCTATCCAACCTTGGCTTCACAGACTCTGTCCTCTCCTGGTTCTCCTCTTATCTCTCCGGCCATTCATTCTCAATCGCCTTTGCGTGTTCCTCCTCCCTCTCCCAACCCCTTATGGTAGGAGTTCCTCAAGGGTCAGTTCTTGGTCCCCTTCTGTTCTCTAACCACACTCACTCCCTTGGTGAACTCATTCACTCCCACAGCTACAACTATAATCTCTATGCTGATGACACCCAAATCTACATCTCTGCCCCTGCTCTCTCTCCCTCTCTCCAGGCTCATATCTCCTCCTGCCTTTAAGACATCTCCATCTGGATATCTGCCTGCCATCTAAAACTCAATATGTCAAAGACTGAACTCTTTATTTTCCCTCCCAAATCCTCTCCCTGACTTTCCCGTCACTGTAGATGGCACTACCATCCTTCCCATCTCACAAGCCCACAACCTTGGTGTCATCCTCGACTCTGCTATCTCATTCACCCCACACATCCAATCTGTCACCAGAACCTGCCGGTCTCACCTCCACAACATTGCCAAGATCTGCCCTTTCCTCTCCATCCAAACTGCTACCTTGATGGTTCAACCTCTCATTCTATCCCAACTGGATTACTGCATCAGCTTCCTTTCAGTCCTCCCATTCTCCTGTCTCTCTCCGCTTCAGCCTGTACTTCAATCTGCTGCCTGGATTATCTTTGTACAGAAACACTCTGGGCATGTCACTGCCCTCCTCAAAAATCTACAGTTGTTGCCTGTCAACCTACAAATCAAGCAAAAACTCCTTACTCTCGACTTCAAAGTTCTCCATCAACTCGCCCCCTCCTACCTCACCTCCCTTCTCTCCTTCTACAGTCTAGCCTGCACCCTCTGCTCCTCTGCCACTAACCTCCTTACTGTGTCTCGTTCTCTCCTGTCCTGTTGTTGACCCCCGGCCCACATCCTTCCCCTGGCCTGGAATGCTCTCCCTCCACACATCTGCCAACCTAGCTCTCTTCCTCCCTTCAAATCCCTACTGGGAGCTCACCTCCTCCAGGAGGCCTTCCCAGACTGAGCCCTCTTTTTCCTCTCCTCTTCCCCATCCCCCCACTCTGCCCTACTTCCTTCCCCTCCCCACAGCACTTGTATATATTTGTACAGATTTATTACTCATTTTACTTGCACATATTTACTATTCTTTTTATTTTGTTGATTTTTTTAATGATGTGCATATAGCTATAATTCTATTTATTCTAACGATTTTGATACTAGTCTACAAGTTTTGTTTTGTTGTCTGTCTCCCCCTTCTAGACTGCAAGTCTGTTGTTGGGTAGAGACTGTCTCTATATTTTGCCGACTTGTACTTCTCAAGTGCTTAGTACAGTGCTCTGCACACAGTAAGTACTCAATAAATACAATTGAATGAATGAATGAATCAAGGCAAGATAGGGTGAGTGATTGTATTAACGTGGTAGCAGTTTGAATGGAGAGGAATGAGCAGATTTTAGCGACGTTGTGAAGGTGGACTGACAGGATTTAGTGACGGATTGAATATGTGAGTTGAAAGACAGGGAGGAGTCAAGGATAACATCAGGATTATGGGCTTGTGAGACAGGAAGGATGATGGTGTTGTCTACTTAATGAGAAAGTCAGGAGGAGGACAGGGTTTGGTTGGAAGATAAGGAGCTCTGTTTTTAACATGTTAAGTTTGAGGTGATGGGAGGACATCCAAGTAAAGATGTCTTGAAGGCAGAAGATGCAAGACTGGAGAGAGGAGAGGGGATCAAGGCTGGAGATCTAGATTTGTTATCATCCGCATAGAGGTGTAGCTGAAGCCATGGAAGTGATTGAGTTCTCCAAGGGAGTCGGTGTAGATGAGGAATAGAAGGGGAGTCAGAACTTAACCTTGAGGGCCCCCAACAGTTAGGGGGTTGGAGGGAGAGGAGGAGCCCCCAAAGGAGACTGAGAATAAATGGCCAGACAGATAAGAGGAGAACCAGTGTGGCTCAGTGGAAAGAGCCCGGGCTTGGGAGTCTGAGATCATTGGTTCTAATCCTGACTCCACCACTTGCCAGCTGTGTGACTTTGGGCAAGTCACTTCACTTCTCTGTGCCTCAGTTACCTCATCTGTAAAATAAGATTAAAATTGTGAGCCCCACATGGAACAACCTAATCAGCTTGTATTCCCCCAGTGCTTAGAACAGTGCTTTCCACACAATAAGTGCTTAACAAATATTATTATTATTATTATTATTAATAGCCAGGAGAGGACAGAGTCAGTGACACCAAAGTTAGATAATGTTTCCAGGAGAAGGGAGTGGTCCATAGTGTTGAAGGCAGCTAAGAGATCGAGGCGGATTAGGATGAATTAGAGGCCTTTGGATTTGGCAAGAAGGAGATCATTGGTGACCTTTGAGAGGCCGGTTTCTGTGGAGTGAAGAGGACAGAAGCCAGACTGGAGCAGGTCAAGTAAAGAATTGGAGAGGAGGAATTGGAGATAGTGGGATTAGACAATTTGCTCAAGTATTTTGGAGAGGAATGGTAGGAGGGAGATGGGGTGATAACCGGAGGGAGCCGTGGGATCAAGAGAGGGTTTTTTGGGGATAGAGGAGACAAGGGCAAACTGGAAAGCAGCGGGGAAGAAGCCACTGGAGAGTGAACGGTTGAAGATGCCTGGTAGGGAGAGAAGAAGGAAGGGGTGAGAGTTTTGATAAGGTGCGAAGGAATGGGGTCAGATGTGCAAGTGGAGGGGCTGGCTTTTGAGAGGAGGCAGGAGATCTCCTCTAAAGATACTGCTGGGAAGGATGGGAGAGTTGAAGAAGGGGGCGGAGAAGGTAGGGATTATGGAGGGGAAGGGATGATTTTAGAGAGCTCACACCTGATGTGTCAATTTTCTTAATAATTGGCCAGGTCACTGATGGTGGAGGCAGGGGACACGGAGAATTTGGAGGGAGTTAAATGTCTGCAACAATTGCCAAGAGCAATGGGCTTGGGTGTCAATAAGGTTGGAGAAATAGTTCTGCTAGGCAGAAGAGAGGGCAGAGTTAAAGCTTGCAAGGAAAACTTGAAATGGACAAAGTTGGCCTAGTATTTAGATTTCCAACAGCAGTGCTCTGTGGCTCCATCACAGGAGTGAAGGAGGAGGACTGTGCAGGTGATCCAGGGCTGTGGTTTAGTGGTACGAGACTGACAAAGAGATAGAGGTGAGTTGAGTTCAGTAGAGAGTGTGGTCTTCAGAGTGCCTATTTGGCCATCAAGGGAGGGTAGTTTGGGAATAGAGGCTAAGTGGGGCTTGATGAGTTGAGAAAATTGGATGTGGTCCAGAGATCGGGCCTCTCAGTGGGAGAATAGTAGATTTACGGAGAGGGGGTGTGTGGGAGAGGAGGCAAGTAATGAGGTTGTGGTCAGATAGACAGATTTCAGAGTTGGCAAATGTAGAGACTGTGCAGTGGTTAGATACGAGGATATCGAGTGTGTGCCCAAGTTCCGGGGTGGGTGAGGTGGGATGGAGCATGAGGTCAGTGGAGTTGAGGAGTGATGGCAGGTAGGCAGCAGAAGGGTCATCAGGAACATCTATGTAGATATTGAAGTCCCGAAGATTAATATGGGCATGGAGAAAAGGAAAAGGAATGTGAGAAAGGGATCAAACTGGTGCTCTTGTTACTAGGCCTCACTGCCTCCCAAATTGAACTTCATTCTGGACCTTCTGACCTGCAGAGAAAACCTGGATTAGTGTCCTCTAATTTTTCCAGCTCAGGAACTGCAGGGGTTCACCCATCCTCACCGACTTCTAGACTGTGAGCCCCCTGTTGTGTAGGGACCTATATGTCTCTATATGTTGCCAACTTGTACTTCCCAAGCGCTTAGTACAGTGCTCTGCAAACAGTAAGCGCTCAATAAATATGATTGATTGATTGATTGATTGATTGACTTCATCACCCCTTTTCCCAAAAGAAAAGAGGCCCGGGACTACTGGCCACAGGAAGGCAAAGATGACATGTTTCCTTGTTCCTAACTGGGGAAGAAGTGGGGAGCAAGGTGCGGATAGTGGTATGTCCCCAGAGAAGAGAAGAAATGACCCTGTGCTACTTGTGTTGACATGGACCACACCTCCAAACATTTTTCAGAAATCACCTCCACCAGTCCAGCTTCCCAATGCAATACTACCCATGCTAGGCATACTGGGATGATGACAGCTAGTGCTGCTATGATAGCTGTGGGAAATTTATCCTATCTACTCCTGGATCTGCAGAGACCCCTGCCTCACACCACCCAAATTTCCATACAGAAAGTTTGCAGTTAATATCCAGAATTATAGCAGAGTCCTTCACCCTACGGCCCATTTACCAGGGCCCCCCTGTTGGGGATGATTCAACACTTAAACACACCAGTAAATTTCTAAAGCCAGAGGAATGCTCCTTTGAAGGCACAAGGAGACCAGAGTGTTGAACTCTCTAGGCTACTCTGGAAGGGAAGGCAATCAAGCCATTGGGGGGCTCATTCTTGTGCTTGTTTAGACGTTCCACGTGTGAAATTTCCTCAAGGGTGATACACAGTAATCTGAATCTCACTATGCTGTGGGCTAACAGGTGTAGCCAAGAGGAACTTTTCTCCTTTCCAGGAAGCTTTGGTCGTGAGTCTGAAACTTGCTCTGTGATGCAGCAGTTTACTGCTTCCCAAATGTGGCTACTTCTCTTATGCACATCACAACCATTCTGGGCTGCAAGGTCTTTCATTGTGTCCCCTACATTTTTGAGTGACCTATCATGTAGTAAGAAATCTATGTTGATCAATGCTGTGAGGGTTGCATAAGGAAAGTAAATTGCACGGATGTGAGTTAGGGAGAACAATGGTTAATCCCTGACTAAACTGCTCTCATTGATATCTCTCAGATGACGTGTCTGAGAACGACACATCTGTCTGCTATTGGACCCATGAATTCATTACTATGATGTCCTCATCATTTAGTGTTACTGATGAGACTATTGATTCTTTAGTATAATTACATGAAATGCACTGTGGTAAGTGTGTCCTCTGTCTTTGTAAGTATTTATTGGCAGGATATGTATGCTTGTTATCATTTTATTGATCATCATCTTGCAACTGAATTGAGAAGATGCATTCTTGAAACTGTCTGAAAACAATCAAATGCTTTCATTGTGAAATGCGAAAGAAAAACTCGGAAAACTTTGGAAAATTTGAAGTTCAATACCCAGCAGATGGTGCTGTAATCAAATTCTAAAACCTGTTACACTAGAGACACTTGAAGTGTGTCTGCACATAGTTAAAAAAAGGTATACTGAGCTCAGTTAAATACATACAGATAAATTGATTCAACCTTTAACCGAGTAAGCTGAATTAGCTGAAATCATTGCTGTTACTATGAAAAAATTGCCTTAATAAAGGAGGTAATTTTGAGTCTTCAAAATGTAATATTGAATATCCATTTTTTGCTCAATCAAAAGTTCTCTACAACCTTGGATTTGTTGTGAGAATCAAAGTAAATATAATAAAATGGCTCAAATCTTTCCAATGCAGTTTCTTTAATAATGTTTTATGGGTGAATGGACTCTATTCCAAGACAGTTACCTATACGTTAGTGTATGTATTTCTCCCATCCAGGAATAATTTGTAAGATTTGAAATTGATATGAAGGTTATAGCCTATGATCTAATTGTTACACAGACCATGAAATCTGCCTTACTTTGGAATATATTTGTGTTAATGACCTTTCCTTCATATTTTGAAGACACTGCAAACGTAATTCATTTGATTACCAGTATTTCCATAGTTGTTACATCCAGTATTACTCTTCACAGAACTGATGGTGTTTTTGGTAGTTTAAGAGGACCAGGAAGGAAATCTTGGACACAGTTTCATCATCACTTTTCTTCCACTCACAGCTGGATGAAATGAGAAGTCTAAAGGAAAGGGTCACATATAGGTGAGTTTAGGAAGTCACATTGAATCTGGGGGTCAAACTGTGTGTTCTGAATTACTTAAATTGGCACCTACTTTGAAAATGCATGAAACAAGCTGTTCCCCAGTTGAGATGTATTTTAAATTGTTCGCCACATATTTAGAGATGGGCAACCATCTGTGAAACATTTACATTGACAAACATTCTTTACTTAAATTCTGTATCCAAGGTTTGGTAGATTCATTGTGGTTAGTAGATTATGATTCACCAATCCAAATAATTTTTCAAGCTAAAGCTTAGCATGGTACTCTGAAGTACTCAATAAATACCACTAGTTATTGATTTACTAATTGATTTTATGGTCAAGATTTGCCATAGTGTATTTAAGTCATATTCTTTAAAGTATAAATGGGCAATTAACAACTTCCAGAAGACTGATCAGGAGGGAGTAGCTGTGATAATGACAAGTGAGACATATATACAGTGTAAGTGATATTCAAATATCGAGCCCTTTCCCCATAGCCTTTAGAACTTTTCCTGAGGACAGCCCTGAGCTGAACTGAAGAGGCAGCTCACGCAAGGAACCAATCCTCAAGGCTGCATTTGTTGGGCTGCCGGCCTGAAGTGGTACTGAAGGGCCAAGAAGGTATTGGGTGAGGCCCAGGTTCCCACCAACATACTGGGCAGGATGTCAGAAGGGTTAAGGAACTTCTAGGAAGGCTCGATCACTGCTAATATACAACTTTGAATACTAAAAAACAATGCTTTCTGAGAGGAAAAAAGGAAAAAAGAAAGGTTGGTATTGTTAGGTGTCATGGGGAGAGGGAGGGGAATGGAAGAACAGACCTCAAAAGCTGAACTTGGAATTCAGTGCCACTCAGTTGGGTTTACTGATGGGACTGACCCACGAGTATCTTATATTCCAGACATTGTAGGACAGTGGGGAGGGCATTATCAAGTTAAAGTTTCCTGCCTTTCCATACTTCCCAAAGCTCCCTTCTCTCTACTTCATTTAAAATCCTAACATTTGGTCTTTCAAAAAAGTAACTCTTTCAAACCGAGAAATAGTTACGCTTCCTAAATGGATCACCATTTATGGATTTTTTTAAAAAATTGCAACAAAAGTCAAAAAACTTTGTCATAAATCATGCTTCCTTTTGTAACAGTTTTCATTTACGTAGGCCAGTGGGCAGCAGCTCAGTTTCCTTGGGCTACACAGTTTCATTTAATACACAGTTGGTTCCTGCTAATAAGGGATTCCAAGGGTTGAGGATTTATATTCGCTCAAGTACTGAAGTCACTTCAGAATACACGGTACCATACATGCATCATTAGGGTGAAGTTCTCAGAAAATGTAATTATTATGTCTGTAGTTTTAGCTAATGACTACATTTATAATACTCATTTATTATTCATCAATCATTTAGAAGATATTCAGAGCATACCTTATTAATTATTATTAAAATCATTTATTTGTTTCCATTCATATTTCATTACAAATAAAATGACCCAGTTGTATGCAACGCAAATGTCATGTTTGGATACGAATGAAGAAAATACACGGGGCTGGCAAATGACTGAAAAGATGACCTCAACCATTGATCCACATATCTCATATCTATCTCGTATCTAGCCCAGTGCTTAGTTGAGTACCTGGGACATAGTTAAGCACTTAATGAAGACCACAATTATAAAATTATTAGGTAGTCGGGAGGAAGAAAAATTGTGTGGGCAGGGAATTTATCTATGAACTCTGATGCATTGTTCTCTTTTTCCCTTTGCCCCATCAAGCCTTATTCCCTTCTTACTCTCACATCCCAAACTGCTCTGTCCCCACCAACCCCTTTGCTCTTTTGAACCTCAAGTCTCCTGGCTGCCCTGTGCAGCTCCACTTCCACTTCCCTGTGTCCCAAACCCCAAACCCATCCACCCCCTGCCTCCTATGACTCTCCCACAAAGCCAGACCTGCACCCCATAACAAGAGCCCACCCTATGTGACTTTTCTTTCCTTTTCTTTAGAAGCAGTATGGAGTAGTGGATAGTGCATGGACCTGGGAATCAGAAGGTCATGGGTTCTAATCCTGGCTTTGCCATTTGTCTGCTGTGTGACCTTGGGCAAGTCACTTAAATTCTCTGTGCCTCAGTTACTCATCTGTAAAATGGGGAGCGAGACTAGGCAACCCACATGGTACAGGGACTGTGTCCAACCCAATTTGCTTGTATCCACCCCAGCACTTAGTAAAGTACTTGGCACCTAGTAAATCAATCAATCGTATTTATTGAGCGCTTACTATGTGCAGAGCACTGTACTAAGCGTTTGGGAAGTACAAATTGACAACATATAGAGACAGTCCCTACCCAACAGTGGGCTCACAGTCTAAAAGGGGGAGACAGAGAACAAAACCAAACATACTAACAAAATAAAATAAATATTTAATAAATACAACTATTACTATCATTATTATTATTATTATTCAACTTTGGTCCACTGTGGCATCCCTGTCCCTTTGAGATAAGACGAGACTAGAGAAGATGCATTAGCTTCCTTAAACTTTCACCAGCTATCAAGATTTTTCGGACCTTCTTGAGTTTTTGTTCCATAGTTATGACCAGCCGGATAACTGTATCAATATCCCAAAGAATAGAATTGTGTTCACTTACAGGTCTTATTTTTAAGGTTTATTAAAAATCCTTAATTAACAGCCTAATTGTCTGCCCTGAGCCAGACAACGCTAATACAAAGCGAAAGCCAGTTATAATGGGGTGGATCTGGATGCCCTCTGACACCTAAGCAGAAGGTCCCTCCTCTTGGACATTTTGGATAGGTGTGACTGTAGCATTGAAGCCAGGATGATACCAGGACAAATGTAAGCCTGGAATAAACTAGAAGCAGGACCAGACTCATTCATGGGGTGGCAGGGACAGGACTTTGACTCCAGTTCTGACTCAGCTACTTGCCAGTTAAGTGACCTTGGGAAAGTCACTTCACTTTCTAAGCCCAAGTACCATCAATTGTAAAAGGGGAATTAAATACTCCTCTCCCTCCCCATTATATGGTAAGCCTCATGTCAGAAGGGGACTGTGAATTATCTGATTGCATTTTATCTACCCCACCTCTTAGCACAGGGTTTGGCACTATATTAAACATTAAACATATACTACAATTACTGATTTAGTACTACCACTAACAAGAATGAATTCACTGATTTCTTTCCATTCTTTTTTATCATTTGAATCTGTGTTCCTCTTTTATTTATGATCTGCTTGGGATTTGTGTCCATTTGTCTTTCCTTTTAGATTGTAAGCTCCTCGAGAGGAGCGATATGTCTTTTTTCTACACTTAGATGTTCTGCAGGGGTAGGTGCTCAAAATACTCTGTTGGTAATGGTGATGATTCTTCCCAGTAGGTATATCCAGATTTGTGATAGGCAACCATCACACTAGTGAAGCCCTGAGTATATGCAAGTGACAATTTCTGGAAGTGAGACTTCAGGCTCTGCTTAAAAATCAAATTCCAGTTTTAAAATTCATCATCCATTTCCTTGTTCCCACCCCTGCACTTATTCTACCTTTGAAAAATAGCCCAACACTTAGTGACGGAAGGGCAGAGAACAGGGAAGCAGGAAAAGGGAAATGAATATATTAGCATGGGCTAAATCTCACAGGTCAAGTCCTAACTTAAAATGAAAGGAGGATTTATAATAGACATGTCTTACCATTTTAACAATAGTGACCTAGCTACACTATAAGATTATAGGACGCTCATTCTTGCGGTGTACTATTTGTGAAATACCTGGCTTAGAAATCTGGAAAATGAGAAATTATGCAGCTTTTAGAACAAATGAAAAATAAATGAAGTACCAACATAAAGGCAAATTTACCGTTTATTGATAATTTACCATTTTTACCTTGTTTTCAATTGTCTCTTAGTCCCCTCCTTTCTAGGAACCCATTACATTTTATTATGCTAAACTCTATCTTCTGTCACATAAATTATAGTTAAGGATCTTAATATTAAAGCCTCTTAGCTCTAGGATCATATTTCAGACTTTGTTCAAACCAGACATTAATGCTGAAATTGAACACAGATCACTTTGTCATCATTACCTATGATCTCCAAAGTATAATACAATTTTTGCTATATATGGCACAAAAATGCTTCTTGGTATAGCACTGAATTATGGAGATATATTGATATTCTTAATATTTTGACAAAACAATAAAACTGAATATGTTAGCTCCTCAACAGATACCAGCATATCAACCAAGCTATAATAGGAACAGTTATGAAGATAAAGATTTTACTTAGTCCAGTTAAAGTAGAGAGCCTACCCAACTAATTTTAATTCTGTTTGTTGTCTTGGGTGGGGGATTTGTTTGGACCTCCACATAACTCAAACTCCCTTCTTCCTAATAATAATACACTGGTTAGAGACCTGTGGCCATCCCACCATTTCACTGGTTGCCACCTGAACCTCTGAAAATTAGGTCTGGTCCTGAAAAAGAATCAATCAATCCATCAGTCATTATTATTGATCACTGAGTATCTACTGTGAGCAGAGCACTGTAATATATGGTTGGGAGAGTACTATAGAAGACCCAATCCCTGTTCCCAAGGATTTAATGGAGGTGCTAGACACAAAATTATTAACGGAAAGAAGGAAGAATACATAGAACCCACTTCCCCAACTTTCCTTCTCTCTACTCCATTTCTTCTCCCTTTTCCATTTTCCTCCTTCCCTTCAGCTATGCTATGAGGGTGTCCCACCTGGAACAAGAGCTATCTTAGCATCTCTCTCTCCACTTCTTCCTACTTTTGACTTTGGATGATCAGTAAGTTTCAATCACGACTCTGATGGGAAGACTGGGTTCCACTCCCTCAACCCACCTTTCATCCTTCTTGGATATCTCTCAAGTGGTGCTTTCCCACCTGCTTCCAAAATCTACCCCCTTCAAACCTCAAACATTTGTTACCACTCTGCTTCCTTCTCTGGCCACTCTGCCTTCCATTCTGTTTTCAAACACATTCATGTCTCCCATCTGCTAAAATAAAACCCTCTCTCTGAATCACACCACACCAAACAGCTATCACCCTCACCATCCTCCTCTCATTCCATCCCACTCCTCCAGCCACCACTCTGTCCCTTCAACTCCCTCCATGACCCTGTACAACCAGTTTCTACCCCCTTTACTCCACTGAGAGAATTCTCCTCCTTCCTGCCAAATCCAACAGGTTCTACTTGGTCCAAATCCTCCTCAACCCCTCAGTTGTCTTGAGCATTGAGGCTCACTCCCTTCTCCTTGAAATACTATCTAACAGTTTTACTGACTGTCTTGGTTCTCCTCCTACAACTCTGGCTGTCCTTCCTCAGTCTCTTTCACTGGCTCTTCTGAAGCTTCCTGTGAGTGTTTCCCAGCCTCAGCTCGGTGTCCTGTCCTCTCTCTTTTCAATCTACATCTGTCCTCTTTTACATCTTTCCTCCTCTCATTGATTCCTGGCTCCAGAACATCTCTACCTTGATGTACCACTTGCACCTCAAGCCTATGTCCAAAATTGAACTCGTCATCTTCCCTTCTCCACCTAACTTTTCCATCACAGTTGACATCACTATCTTCCCTTAATGTTGACATTTTTTTAATTCCTCCCTTTCTTTCAAACCCCAAATTAAATCCTAGAAAACCTCCAGAGGTTGTTCATTCCTCTCCACAACAAATGGAAACTCCTGACCATAGACTTAAAGACATTTAATCAGATCTCTCAATACTATTTATCCTCATTCCTCTCTCACTCCATCCCAGTTCATTTAATTCATTCCTCTCCCACCAACCTACCTGGTCCTCATTCTCATTTCATCCACCACTGAAATCGTGCTCTTGAACTCCCTTCTTCCTAGAACTCCCTCCTCCTGGAAGCAGCATGGCCTACTGGAAAGAGTATGTGCCTAGGAGTCAAAGGGCCTGGGTTCTCATCCTAACTCTGTTACTTGCCTGCTGCGTGACCTTGGGCAAATCATTTAACTTCTCTGTACTTCAGTTTCCTCAACTGTAAAATGGGGATTTAAATACCTGTTCTCCCTCCTGCTTAGACTGTGAGTAACATGTAGGACAGGGGCTGTGTCCAGCCTGATTAACTTGTACCTACCACAGTGCTTGATTCATAGTAAGTGCTAACAAATGCCCTATTAAGGATTATTATTATTATTATTATGTGACAAATCACTTTTCTCCCCATCTCAGAGGTCTTTCAGCAATTCCATCCTCTCCAGGAGCCCTTCCCTTCTCTTATCTACCAGGCTATATCTCTCTTGACTATCATTCATTCATTCAATCAATCATATTTATTGAGCACTTACTATGTGCAGAGCATTGTACTAAGTGCTTGGAAAGTACAAATCAGCAATATATAGAGATGGCCCCTACCCTACAATGGGCTCATGGTCTAGAAGGGGGAGATAGACAGCAAAATAAAACAAGTAGACAGGTGTCAATACTATCAGAATAAATAGAATTATAGCTATATACATATCATTAATAAAATAGAGTAATAAATATGTACAGATAAAATAGATGGAGTAATAAATATGTACAAATATATGCAAGTGTTGTGGGCACAGGGTAGAACAGAAGGAGGGAGAGGGGGTGATGGGGAGGGGAGGGGAAGAAGAGGAAAAAGGGGAGTTCAGTCTGGGAAGGCCTCCTGGAGGAGGTGAGCTCTCAGTAGGGCTTTGAAGGGAGGAAGTGAGCTAGATTGGCGAACGTATGGAGGAAGGGCATTCCAGGCCAGAGGTAGGATGTGGGCCAGGGGTCAATGGTGGGACAGGAGAGAATGAGGCACAGTGAGGAGGTTAGTGGCAGAGGAGCAGAATGTGTGGGCTGGTCTGTAGAAGGAGAGAATGGAGGTGAAGTAGGAGGGGGTGAGGTAATGGAGAGCCTTGAAGCCAAGAGAGAGGAGTTTTTACTTGATTCGAAGGTTCACAGGCAACCACTGGAGACTTTTGAGGAGGGGAGTGACATGACCAGAGCGTTTCTGCAGAAAGATAATCTGGGTAGCAGAGTGAAGTATACACTGAAGTGGGGAGAGACAGGAGGATGGGAGATCTGAAAGGAGGCTGATGCAGTCATCCAGATGGGATAAGATGAGAGATTGAACTAGCTTGGTGGCGGTTTGGATGGAGCGGAAAGGGAGGATCTTGGCGATGTTGTGGAGGTGAGACAAGCAAGTTTTGGTGATGGATTGGACGTGTGGGGTGAATAATAATAACAATAATAATAATGATGACACTTACTAAGCACTTACTATGTGCAAAGCACTGTTCTGAGCACTGGGGAGGTTACAAGTGATAAGGTTGTCCCACAGGGGGCTGACAGTCTTAATCCCCATTTTACAGATGAGGTAACTGAGGCACAGAGAAGTTAAGTGACTTGCCCAAAGCCACACAGCTGACAAGTGAATGAGAGAGCAGAATCAAGGATGACACCAAGGTTGCAGGCTTGTGAGACGGGAAGGATGGTAGTGCCATCTATAGTGACAGGAAAGTTAGGGAGAGGACACGGTTTGGGAGGGAAGATAAGGAGCTCAGTCTTGGGCCTGGTGAGTTTCAGATGGTGGGCAGACATCCAGATGATGATGTCCTGGAGGCAGAAGGAGATACAAGCCTGGAAGGAGGGAGAGAGAACAGGGGTGGAGATGTAGATATGGGTGTCATCAGCGTAGAAATGATAGTTGAAACTGTGAGAGCAAATGAGTTCCCCAAGGGAGTGAGTATAGATGGAGATCAGAAAGGGACCAAGAACTGATCCTTGAGAAACTCCTACAAGTAAGGCGATGGGAGGGGGAGGAGGAGCCCGTGAAGGAGGTTGAGAATGAATGGCCAGAGAGATAAGAGATAAGAACCAGGAGAGGACAGAGTCTGTGAAGCCAAGGTTGGATAGCATGTTGAGAAGAAGAGGGTAGTCCACAGTGTCGAAGGTAGCTGAGAGGTCGAGGATGCTGAACTATCATTCATCATCCTAGTGAAAAAAGCACAGGCCTGGGATCAGAGGACCTGGGTTCTAATCCCAACTCCGCCAGTTGCTAAGCCAAATGCATGCTGTGTGATCTTGGGCAAGTCATTTCACTTCTCTGTGCCTCAATTTTCTCAACTGTAAAATGGAGATTAAAAACCTGTTCTCCCTCCTATTTTGACTGTGAGCCCCATGTGGGACAGGGATTGTGTCTGACCTAATTAATTTGTATTTTAGAACAGTGTTTGATTCATAGTAAGCACTTAACAAATACCATAAAAACAAAACAAACACCTCCATATCACCTAAGCTCTTGGGTACTCATACCTGATTCCAGCACTTATGTACACTATTGTTTACATAATATATACTATTATTTTCTATATGTAATTCATTTTGCTGTCTGTCCTTCCTACAAGATGATAAGCTTCTTGAAGCAGAGTCACCTACTGGATTAGAACATGGAACTAGGAGTCAAGAGACCTAGGTTCTAGTCTTGACTCAATTACTTGCCAGTTGTATGACCCTCGGACTAGTCATTTAATCTCTCTGTGTTTCAGTTTTCTCACTTGAAAAATGTGTATCAAATATCAATTCTTCCTCCCACTTAGACTCTGAGCACCATCTGGGGATTGGGACTGTGCACAGTTGACTGTCTTGTATCTACCTCAAAGTTTTGCCATTACTTAGCCCATGTTACAGCCACATCTAGAAAGCTGTGCAGCTCTGATTGCAGTGTCAAAGGAAGGAAATAATATTTCTGGATAAGGTATAGGAAAGTGATCATTGAGATTGTCAGCTGATGCATTAAAATTGACCGAAAATATCATGTCCCTTCATTCATTCATTCATTCATTCAATTGTATTTATTCATTCATTCATTCAATTGTATTTATGGAGCACTTACTGTGTGCAGAGCACTGTACTAAGCGCTTGGGAAGTACAAGTTGGCAATATATAGAGACGGTCCCTACCCAACAGTGGGCTCACAGTCTAGAAGGGGGAGACAGAGAACAAAACAAAACATATTAACAAAATAAAATAGATAGAATAAATATGTACAAATAAAATAGAGTAATAAATATGTACAAACATATATACATATATACAGGTGCTGTGGGGAGGGGAAGGAGGTAAGGCAGGGGGGATGGGGAGGTGGAGGAAAAATGAAAACTGAGAGAATCCGTCAATCAATCAGTGATATTTAATAAGTACTTACTGTGTGCAGGGCACTGTACTACACACCTGGGAGAGTATGATACACAGAGCTAGTAGATGTGATTTCTCTCCACAAGGAACTTTCAGTCTAAAGGGAATTTAATGAAAGTTTAAAAACATCATGAAAAGAATAGGCAGGGGAAAAATAAGATTGTTCATCAAATCCTCCAGTTCCTGCACTGGAAGCACTCACTGAAGCTTTAGAAAGCAGGGTCCAAACAAACAAATGGAAGCAACCATTCCCATGGTGAGTAGTAAGATCAGGAGCATGTGTTACCACAAGAGTATGTACAGACAGTGTGGCTTCCCTGGGTTTGCTAGTACACATTATCACTTCAAAAAGATTCTTCTAAAGAGCAAAGCATAAAGGTTTGCTTTTTGAGTTTGAGAAGCAAACTGTACAGTTCAGTGACAATAACAAAGGCTTTTCCCAGTTATGATGCTATTGCTGCTGCCAATGATGATGATGATTTTCTCCCTGAATAAGGAGATCAGGAAAAATCAGCACCACATAGTCTCAGGAAGCAGTGCCCAAACTTGTGGGAGAAGCAGTCCTTAGATTAATTTTGTAAGATAATTGTCTGGGCTCAGGGCAGTGTCTCAGCACATCCGTGGTTATAATCATTTTCCAGGGTGGCTTGTAAATATGCTTAGTGCTTATAATGGCAGCTGCTGAATCATCCATTCAGAATACCCAAACCTTATTTCTTCCGGTTTCACTTCGGTAGATAGGAACATCTCTCTTTATTGAGAAGGAATTAAAATATATATCCTTTTCCATTACAACTGCAGGAAAGGTCGTAAGTTCTTCTAGTGATGAGGATATAAATATTACATAGAATAGGTGGAAGAGTTTAGCACTAGCTCTTGGAGAAGCCCCTTGGGTGAAATAGTACGTCAAAGCTCTGTGTTCCTCCTCTTTGGAGTTAGCTTGCTTTTTTCCAGTAACCTGCAGATGAGTAATGAGAGATTGTTAATTTCAAATGCCATCACAATTCTTTGGGGCCATTTCAGTAGGAGGGTTGGAGAACTCTCTAATCTGAGAATAGATTCTTAAATGTGCACTATATTCAGAATAATCTGTGGTTATTGACCCAATAATTGTTGGACCTTTTCCCCTTTGTGTGAAAATAAGGTTTTTTGCCAATATCTGAGTGGTTTATGTATCGACATTCCTGGCACTATCTATTTTATGCTGTGCAGAACTACATATGCAGGTTGTTTTAAACCAATGGGTTCCTTTTATTAGTCTCACTGTGTATTTGGGAACACGACTTCCTGAAGCTTTTACAGGGGTATATTTTTCTTTCATGTGTTTTTTTTTTCCACCTTCCATTATTATTTGCATGCTAAATGGTGATGTTTCATTCTCTTCATTTGTCTGGCTGCTATTTTGTTTGCTGGGTATTTATTAACTGGAGACTGTTAATTATATAAGATACTGTCATGTAAATGTTGGGTTTAAAGCCACCTCTCTACTCCGCTTACTATTTTAAAAAGAAAGCTTTTGGATTTTTGTTGATGTTGAATGTATGCAAGTGAAGCAATTAATTGATTCAGTTGATTGAATAAAAAATGCATAATTGTTTTATCTCATCTAGTAGTTACAGGAATTATTTACCATTCACAAAGGGAGAACAGATTTCTATGATATGCAATCTCTGTTTATTACCCTAACCCTTCTGACTTGTGTCAATCAATCAATCATTCAATAACATTCATTACTTAAGCAGGAGTACTTCTGCGTGCAGAGCACTAGGATAAGTGATTGGGAGACTACAATAGGAACAAAGGATAAAAACACGGC
This sequence comes from Tachyglossus aculeatus, assembly GCF_015852505.1. NCBI lineage: Eukaryota > Metazoa > Chordata > Mammalia > Monotremata > Tachyglossidae > Tachyglossus > Tachyglossus aculeatus. Next base: position 21,665,795 of record NC_052081.1, on the reverse strand, counting down.
CCTGAGGGGGGATGGCTATATTTGAAATCCCTTCTCCACCTCAAAGTCAGCATATCCAAAATAGAACTATTCATCTTCCCTCCTCAACCCAATCCTTCTCCTAACGTCTCCTAACTTTTCCATTAGAATCAGTAAAATCACCACCTTCCCAAATCCGGAACCCTACGACCTTGGCATCATCTTGTATTCTTTGTACTCTTGTACTCCTCACTACCTTTCAATTCAATCCACTATCAAATCCTGACAGTTCTTCCTACACATTTCCTAGATTTGCCCCTTCCTCTCTACCCAAACTCTATCCAAGCTCTTGTCATGTTGTTGTTAGACCATTATTTCAGCCCTCTTAATGTTCTCCCTGTCTGCAGTCTTCCCCATCCAATTCATTCATTCATTCAATCATATTTATTGAGTGCTTAACTGTGTGCAGAGCACTGTACTAAGCACTTGGGAAGTACAAGTCAGCGACATATAGAGAAGGTCCCTACCCAACAACGGGCTCACAGTCTAGAAGAGGAAGACAGACAACAAAACAAAACATGTAGACAGGTGTCAAAATCATCAGAATAAATAGAATTATAGCTATTTGGACATCATTAACAAAATAAATAGAATACTAAATATGTACAAGTAAAATAAATAGAGTAATAAATCTGTAAAAATATATACAAGTGCTGTGGGGAGGGGAAGGAGGTAGGGTGGGGGTGGGGAGGAGGAGAGGAAAAAGGGGCTCAGTCTGGGAAAAAACCCTGGAGGAGGTGACCTCTCAGTAGGGCTTTGAAGGAAGGAAGAGAACTAGTTTGGCGGATGTGTGGAGGGAGGGCATTCCAGGCCGGGGGAAGGACGTGGGCTGGGGGTCGACGGCGGGACAGGCGAGAACAAGGCACAGTGAGGAGGTTAGGGGCAGAGGAGCAGAGGGTGCGGGCTGGGCTGGAGAAGGAGAGAAGGGAGGTGAGATAGGAATCTGTACTACATGCTGCATCTTCTTGAAACATAACTTGACACACATGTCTCCATTCCACATAAGCTTCCATTGCCTTCCACGTCTGTCTACACCAAAGAAAATCTCACACAATTGACTTCAAGCTTCTCCATTTTGCAGACCTTCTTTCTTTACCTGCTACTCCCTAGCTCAGTTGCTTCATTTTTCCCAAACTAACCTAACTGTGCTTTGCTCTTGAAGCTCCTACCTCTGCCTCTTTGCTCACACTGTTTCTTCAGCCTGGAACTCCTTTCTTCCCCAAATCCAACAGGCCACAGCCCTCCCCAATTTAAAATCCTCCTAAAATTGCACCTCCTCCTGGAAGCTCTTCTCTATTAATTTATAATACCCTAGTCCCATTAACCCAACGCATTTTGTTACTTATCTACTTTAATTTATTGTTTATATTTACCATCATGCTCCTTTAACTTTTGCATACTCAGTGTATCTCTCCTTGTCTTCCTCTTTAGATCGTAAGTTTCTGGAGGGTAGGAATCACATCTTATAATTCTTTTGCTTGTCCTCAAGCACCCAGTACTTCATTCATTCATTCATTCAATCGTATTTATTGAGCGCTTACTGTGTGCAGAGCACTGTACTTAATTTGCATTCTTTGTGCGTGCAGAGTGGGTACTCACAAATACTTCTGAAGCTGATGATGATGATGATGATTAAGATTTACATTATTCAGAGAGGCATAGTAATCCTTCATTTGGTTTTGGCCAATGTAGCCTTTGATTACCCTCTCAGGATTGCACCTGGAGAGTTTCCAGTATTCTACCAGTCTCAACTATGGGAGGGAGAGTCAGGCAGAGGCACATCCATTCCATTCCTTGCTTGAGCAGTGGCTAGTAAGTGGAAAGCCATCTGCTACAAGTCAAAATTCACTTGTGCTGGGCAGCAGCGGCATGGGAGAGAGTCAAGTGAGGAGACTCACAGAAGAAGGCAGTGATAAACCACTTCCATATTTTTGCCAAGAAAACCCTTTGGATAGATACACTACCAGAATGCTTGCGGATGGAGGTGGGGCATTCTGGGAGAGATATGGCCATGGAGTCGCTATGGTTCATAGTCGACTCCATGGCATAACACAAGACAAGCCTTTAATTTCTTCATCCTTGGGGCCCTTTGCTTGTCAAGCATGTTTCTTACCATTTTCAGTCTGCCTAGACATAGAATGAAATGAGTGTCCATCTTTCAGGGTCACAAAAGTCTTCAAGATACTGGACAATGAATTGACTTTTCTACATGTATTTATTTCATCTTGAATTGATCCTGTCAACAGTATTGTTGCTGCAACCACCAATGCCCATAACCTTGACAGCTTCGGAGTATCTCTGAGATACCTATTCAGAGGCAGATGGAATTTCTTGTTTGAGTAGGGCTCTCTTTATGTTGCCGTTAAGTTTCTTGAAAATATTTTCCAGGAGATTTGAATTTTGTCATTTAGATGGTCTAAAGGCCACTTAGCAAAATATTAGTTTTATTACCAGTAAAATTTGGGAGTGAATCAAGAGATGTCAGTCAAGCACTGGGGTCAGTATTATGAGTTTCCTTCATATTCTGCAGTTGTACAAGATATAATTGATAAGGTAGCACCCCTTAGTTCTTGGATGCATCCGAACCATCTCTCCCTTATTCTATAAGTGGACTATTGTGTTTAATAACCAGTGCTATTGGATTTCCAATTCTGGGTGTTTCTGTGATTTCTCTCTTCATTTCAACATCTTTGTCTACACATGCATTATAATCTCCCATGCATTGTCAGATGTCTGAAGACTGTGATGGGCATTTAAATCCTGAAGGCTTTCGTTCTCCTCATTGGCATTCCCATTGGTGTAACATTACACTCAATTTTTAAGTAAGCATAGAGTCATAGATTCTCACAAATAATAATAATAATAATAATAATAATAATAATAATAATAATAATGGCATTTGTTAAGCCCTTACTATGTGCCAGGCACTGTACTAAACATGGGGATAGATACAAGCAAATTGGGTTGGATACAGTCCCAATCCCCATTTTGCAGATAAGGTAACTGAGGCACAGAGCAGTGAAGTGACTTGCCCAAGGTCACACAACAGACAAATGGTGGTGCCAGGATTAGAATCCTTGATCTTCTGACTCTCAGGCCTGTGCTCTGTCCATTATATCATGCTCACTAATGTCGCTAAATATATATGCATATATAAGGAAAACTCTCATTTCAAAGCTAACATCTGTGCACCTTTATTCAGAGGAAGAAACAGTTTTCCAGAAGCTCTTTCACTGGGGAGTCATTCACCACGTACTTTTGCCATGCTCCAGGGTGGAATGGTGACCCTGCTCTTCTCCACTCTACCTCCCCTCCCCCAAAGCCACCCATGCCTGGCCCTGGAGCCCTCTGAGACTCAAGAGGAGCAGTGGAGAAGAAGGAGAAGCACCTATGAGTACCTATTCCTTTCTCTTCCTTCCTCTGTCCCATTCTCCTCTTTCTTCTCTATTTTCCTCCCTTCCTTCCCAAGATGGCCCTCATACAAAGATGAAGAGAGGATACCTCTGCTCCCATGCTTTAAGGTGGCAGCCAAGGGTACCAAGCCATGGAGATTAAGTGGTCTGCAGTGCAGTGCGTTGTACTTGGCATCCTCATAGTGGCTTCAGGGCTTAGCACAGTGCTCTGCACACTGTAAGCACTCAATAAATACGATTGATTGATTCAGGGGACCACAAAGAGGGATGCAATGGACCAGTCTGAAATGTCTTTTTCCCCAACTCAGGACCAGATTTTGCCTCTGGAGCTTATGCCTCCTGCTCCACCATCTTTAGGGCTTCAGGTTGTAACAATGTGTGGGGAAAGTGAGCAATGGGGACATTCTGCCATGATAATGATACTAACAATAAAAACAACTGAGGTGTTGGTTAAGTGTTCACTATGTTCCAAGCACTATACAAGAAATTGCCCTTTGACCCCCTTGATTAGGGTGGTCCAGGCCCTCTACATGACACAGGTTATGGCTTTTCCCCTATCAGTGGAAGCAGTGTAATGAAGTGGCAGATGACCAGGCCTCCATCTCCAGCCCTGCTACTGGCCTCTCAAGTGACCATGGAAAAGATTGAACTCTTTTGGCCTCAGTGCCCTCATCAGTTTCTTTCCCAGTATTAGCACTTCCACATGCAACTGCAGAAGTGGAGTCTGTTTTTTCAATCACAAACCTAGTAAAGACAGATAAAAGAAGTAAAATATGGACACCCATGCTGGGGGGGTTACTAGTTCTCAAAAATGGCCCTGGAAACATATATTACAGTAATGGTTGGTGACTAGCAATGTAGCTAGTCACAGAATATGAAGGATGAGGACATGGCTAAGTATACATGATAAATACCTTTAAATGTTATTCAAATATCGAGCCACCCTATTTATGTAAAATTGTGTCAGTTAACATTTTTGAAACTTTATTCACACTGTATGTAAAGATCACTGACGGCAGTCGGCAGTTCCGCTCAGAAACTGTGGGCAAAGACTAGAGACCACTCCAACAGTAGCAACCAAGAAAAAATTCATAAAATATATATTTCTGTCTGAAGCTCAAAGCTTAATGGAAAAATCATAGGGCTATGAGTCAGAACACTTTGGTTTTAATCAAGACTCTGCCACCTGCCTGCTGTGAGACCTTGGATAAGACACTTAATATCTCCATGCCTCAATTTCCTCATCTGTCAAATAGAGATCAAATTCTCCCTCCTACTTATATTGTGAGTCCACTGTAGGACAAGAACTGTGTCTGACCTGATAATCTCCTATCTACCCCAGTTTTTAATACAGTGCTTGGCTCATAGTAAAGGCTTAATGAACAGCACAGTTGTTATTATTGTTAGCATCATTATTAATAACAATAATAACATGGCCTAGTAGATAGAGCTTGGACCTGGGGGTCAGTAGGACCTGGGTTCTAATCTCAGCTCTGCCACTTGCCTGCTGTGTAATCTTGGACAAGTTACTTAATTTCTATTTGCCTCAGTTACCTCATCTGAAAAATGAGGATTAAGACTGTGAGCCCCATGTGGAACAAGGACCGTGTCCAACCTTAGAACAGTGCTTGGCACATAGTAACAAATATCATCATTATTAGTAGATATTACCTAATTAACCATAAACATCCCTACATGATATTTGAGGGAAAGGCTCAAAGACACACTTTCCACTAGTGACTGTTTTGTCCAGAAATAGAACTCCTAATCAAATCTAGTTGCAAATTTGTGGAATCAAATTTGTGTAATACACATTGTAGCCCAGCCCAACAGAGAACAGATTTGTCTAGTCGGAATACCTATAGGGTGCATGTTACAGTACCAGGAGCCAGAACATTTATTTAAAGAAGCAGTGTGGCTTAGTGGCAAGAGCAAGGGCTTGGGAGTCTGAGGTTGTGGGTTCTAATCCCAGTTGTACCACTTGTCTGCTGTGTGATCTTGGGCAAGTCACTTAACTTCTCTGTGCCTCAGTTACCTCACCTATAAAATGGGGATTAAGACTGTGAGCCCCACGTGGGACAACCTGATTACCTTGTATCGACCCCACCACTTAGAACAGTGCTTGGCATATAGTAAGCGCTTAACAAATACCATTATTATTATTATTTATTTATTTATTTAATTTATTATTTAACACCCATCAGCACTGTGCTAGATAGATACTTTAGCTTCTAGGTACCCCAAATGGAATTTGTTTCATCTGTTTTGCAGTAGATGAATCCTCTGGCTTGGAGGCAGCTCTCAATTTCAGTTGGCTTGTAGATCTGGAGCCTGGGGAGGGGGCATGAAGGACTTGGTTCACCATCCCAGCAACCCCTACTCTTTCTCCCTCCCTTCTCATTGTTGATGCTGATACAATTTACTAATAAAGAAATCTACGGGGAAAAGGCAAAGGGTAGTAGACTAGGCAGTGTGATAGGAATGTATTTCTGAGGCAGGCACGGATTAGGATAGCCCCACCCAACCCATGATCCTGGGAAGAACATATGGAGAAGAGTGGGGGAAATTTTAGAGAGATGATGCCTGATAGTTTCAATATTTTCAGTAATTTGAGGGGGGCAAAGGATGGGGAAGGTGAGAGGACAGGAGGTTTGAGGAGGGAGTTAAACATCTGGAAAAACTGGTGAGGGCAATGGACATGATTGTCTATAAGAATGGGCAATGGACATGATTGTCTATAAGGATGGAGAAATGATTTTGCTGGATAGAGGAGAGGACAGAGTTAAAGCACATAACTCCTCACCCTGGGCTTTAAGGCTCTCCATCACCTCACCCCCTCCTACCTCACCTCCCTTCTCTCCTTCTACAGCCCAGCCCCTCCACTCCTCTGCCTCTAATCTCCTCACCGTGCCTCGTTCTCACCTGTCCCACCATCGACCCCTGGCCCATGTCATCCCCCTGGCCTGGAATGCCCCCCCCTGCCCATCCGCCAAGCTAGCTCTCTTCCTCCCTTCAAGGCCCTACTGAGAGCTCACCTCCTCCAGGAGGCCTTCCCACACTGAGCCCCCTCCTTCTTCTCCCCCTCTTACCCCTCTCCATCCCCCTGCCTTATCTCCTTCCCTGCCCCACAGCACCTGTATGTATGTATATATGTTTGTACATATTTATTACTTTACTTATTTATTTATTTTACTTGTACATATCTATTCTATTTATTTTATTTTGTTAATATGTTTTGTTTTGTTCTCTGTCTCACCCTTCTAGACTGTGAGCCCACTGTTGGGTAGGGACAGTCTCTATATATTTCCAACTTGTACTTCCCAAGCGCTTAGTACAGTGCTCTGCACACAGTAAGTGCTCAATAAATATGATTAATTGATTGATTGATTGATAAGGATAAACTTAAAGTGGTTGAGGTAGGCCTGATATCTAAAATTCCACCAGCGGTGTGCTGCGGCCCATGCACAAGAGCAAAGGAAGCAGACCTTGACAGTGATCCAGGGATGTGGGTTAGTGGCATGAGATTGAAGGGGAGAGATTACCTGGAATTCAGTAGAGAGGGTGGTGTTGAGGGAGATAATTTGGTCATCAAGGGTAGGTAGTTTGGGTATGGAGGCTAAACGGGGCCTGATGACTTGAGAAAATTGGATGGGGTCAAAAGATCAGAGGTCTCTGTGGGGGAACAAGACAGAGGGGAGGAGGTATGTGGGAGAGAAGGCAGGTGAGGACATTCTGGACAGTTAGAGAGATTTCAGAGTTGTTGACGGTAGAGTTTGTACAGTGACTAGAGATGAGATCAAGTGTGTGTCCAGGTTGGTGTGTGGGAGAGCAGGAGATTGGTGGAGTTGAGTAGTGATAGAAAGCAGGTAGCTGCAGGGTCATCAGGAACATCTATGAGGATATTGAAGTCCCCAAGAATCAATGTAGGGATGGAGAAAGAAGGAAGGAATGTAAAAAAGGGATTAAAATGGTTCAAAAATTGGCAGTAGATTACCAAAACTAGTATCTGGAGTGGGTGGTAGAGGTGGATGATATGGGTTTCAAAGGAAGGGAAAGAGAGAGATGGAGGTCATGGAATGGTACAAAAGCGACACTGGGAACGAGAAAAAACCCAACACCTCCCCCCTTTCCCAGTGAGTCCCAGTGACCTGTATATTTGAGTCACTAGGTCCCCTCAACTGGCTTCTGTCAATAAGGTCTGCAACTCACTGCAGTTCCCTGGGATTCCAGAAGCAACAGGAAAAGAAAATAGCATGCAAATCGTTGTTTTCTTGATCAGTGAATTGAAAACCCAGATCCTATCTTGATTAGTTCCCCTTCCAACTAGTGGCCACTCCAGCCCCCCGAGCCACATCATCGATAAAAAGCATTAGGAGATTTTCTGCTGGGCATCTAATAAGCTACTGAGTCTGTTGTACATAGAATGCCTGCAGTCTCTCATAAAATGTTATTCTTTGCCTTTATCTTGTTAGCATAATGTGCAGCTTCATTAAGCAGCCAGATGAATCATTTAGTAATTGGATATAATGAATTTAATTTTCTAATTTCTTTCTCTTAATGAAACAAAGTCATATTTTATAAACAGACCAAGGATTGTTCTGAGTTGTGGATTTAAGTTAACATTTGGCGAGGCTTTCAGAATGGAAGAGAAGAGGCTTTTCCTCCCTGCTGCCCTGGGATTCATTTGGACGAGCTCCTCGATAGTTGTCCTGCCGAACTAGGTGCCTACCTTCGCTCTGTAATTTCCAAACAGTGTAGGGCAGAGAGGTAGTCAGGCTCCCAGGGGGAGAACCACAGAGGTGAGCTGTCAATTCAGTCTATGAGCTCTCAGTTAATTGGGCTACCTTGAGCTGAACCACTTGTTCTATTTGGAAGATTTCCTTCCTGAGTGTCCCACCCTCCAACCTAATACAGAACCCTTAAGTGACTTTCTGATGTCCTGGGTTGATGATATCCACCGTCCTTCTCACTAGCATCTTCCTGAAGATGAAACCCGAGGATAAAACTGTACTTGAAATTTCAGCATCCCTGGCCTAATTAGCGCTGGGCCGATGGGTCCTAATTGTGTAACTGAAATGTACCAGTTGAGTTCTTTCCATTGTAACTTGACTACAAGTCTAAGGCTTGATTAATAGAGCCAGGGCTGCAAACTAAAACACAGTTAATTTACTGTAAGTTTTATTAGGCATATAAAAGGAGAGCAGGAATTACTAGCCTTTCGTTGCTCGAGATACATTTCATCTATGACTCAGACCAGATTCCTCCCAGATTAAGCTTGTTAATTTTACTCACTGCCGACATTCTTCCCTGCATTGCTGAAGCAAAAGCCACAGGCTCTTGTCTAAAATGGAGAGAATGAAAAGAACCGGGGGCCTGGACAACGGTGACATTAACCACTTTGTCCTTTTAATTCATCTAATTACATGCAAGAAAGGAGAAACAGACCATTTGCAGGCTGCCTGTAGTTGCCTTGCTGCATGGATGCGGGGCCATTGCTTTTGTGGGCTTTTTGTTGTCTTATTAGGGGAGCTTTTGTTCAGAGAGATGGTTAAAGCCATTTTCAGCAGCTAGCGAGATGAAACAGTTTCAATAAGGACACAATGTGCTTGTTTAAATTACCTTTCAAAATGCTAGAAACCATTAAGGGGGAGGTGCTGCAAATAAAAGTTGGATTTTTTGTTATAATGTTTTACCCTAATAACAGCTTTTATTTTATTATAATCCATTAGTTGACAATATTATTCTATAGATTATTAGGCAGCAATTTTGTTATTTTATCACACTTTCAGCACTCGCTCTCAGGGCTAGAAACCACAAATCTCAGTATAATATGCTTTCAATTTTGTTAAAATCTCTATTTAACCGGTTTAGCTGTGAAACATCTTGGAAAATGTGTTTTTAATTTCGCCCTAATTAACTTGACAGTTGACAGAGCCGAACAGTGTGTTGTGGTGTCCCCTTCTGCAGTTTCCCCGCTGCCCTTTTCTTACCTTCATTTGTTAGCTTCTCCATTCTAAATGGGAAAAAGGCGATATCCCCAACATCCATTAATGGGATCTTTATTTTCAGCTAAAGAGACAAACCATTGTAAAATATTCATTAAAACTAATCTTCTCCTCCCGATGGATTGTATGTAGGAAGGGGAGTGGGAAAGGAAGCAGTAGGTCCTTAGTTGGTCATAGGTGCCGGCTCCATGGGAGAGATGGGAAAAGGTAACCCCCAAAGCATTCTTGGGGAGACAGCCAGCCGTACTCACCTTAGGTCTTGGACAACACCTGAGAGTTGCATAGCAAGTCCAAATGGACTTACAGTGATGACTTTCTGGCCTGTTTGCCCTCTAAAGCCTGTTCCCTCCTTGGTCCCATCTCCCCTCAGAACTCCTGACTCCTTTAAAAGGAATGGTTGGCACCAATAGATGGAGTTATGGGTCATTGCTTATAGGTGTGTGGAAATGTTCCTATAAGTGAAAAATGCCTAATGTAGCGGTCTGGATATTAACCAGGACAACGTGAGTAATAAAGTAGCATAATGGAACAGTTGAAAAATCTAATTGTTTAAATCTAATTGTCATCCCAAAACAGCAGATTTAGGAGGATTTGTCCTTATTCTTTAAAATGCTCTCCTGGGTATGTGATTTTAATGTATATCAATTGTGCTGGTCTGTTGACAGCCCTGAAAGCTGTTTGTTCACCTTGAGAGAAGGCATAACCACACAGACATCATCAGCGTGGTCATCATAATCATCACATAAATCAGTCAATGGCATTTAGCAAGTGCTTACTATGTGCAGAGTACTGTACTAAGCACATGGGAAAGTGCAATATAATAGAGTTGGTAGAAGGTGATTTTTGCCCACAAGGAGTTTACAGCCTATAAGGGGAGACAGGCATTAAAATACATTACAGATAGGGGAAATAGTTGAGTAAAAGGATATTTACGTAAGTGCAATGGGGCTGGAGTGAGGATCAAAGGCCTTTAAGGGGTACACCGCCTAATACATAGGTGACACAAGGGGGTGGGCAGATAGGGGAAATGAGGGCTTAGTCAGGGAAGACCTCTTGGAGGAAATGAGACTTTAGGAGGATTTTGAAGGTGGGAACAGCGGCAGTGGTCTGAAAGAATTCCAGGCCCAAGGGAATGATACTGGTGGTATCTGTTAAATGTTTACTATGTGCCAACCACTGTACTAAGTGCTGGAGGAGATACAAATTAGTTAGGGCAGTTATTTTTCCCTGTCTTTTGGGGGGGTCTCTATGGTCCCTTGATGGAATCACCTTCTGGGAGGAAGATTCAGTTTGGGTTTCTGGGGCTAATCTGCTAATTCTCTTGCATTGTATTCTCCCAAGCACTTAGTACAGTGCTCTGCACACAGTAAGTGTTCAATAAATATGATTGATTAATTGGGGCACTGAAAGGTGTTCACAACCTCCCTGAGGGCTCCTAACAGACCCCTGTGCAGGAGAAGCAGCGTGGCTTGGTGGAAAGAGCACGGGCTTTGGAGTCAGAGGTCATGGGTTCAAATCCTGGCTCCGCCACTTGTTAGCTGTGTGACTTTGGGCAAGTCACTTAACTTCTCTGGGCCTCAGTTCACTCATTTGTAAAATGGGGATGAAGACTGTGAGCCCCCCGTGGGACAACCTGATTACCCCAGTGCTTTGAACAGTGCTTTGCACCTAGTAAGTGCTTAACAAATACCAACATTATTATTATTATTATTATATTGTTCATACTTTCTGTCGTTAGGATAGGTGAATTGTCAGCTCTACCTTTTGATTGGATTTTTAATCTCTTATTGGTCCTGGGGCATTCCCCTGCATATTAGAAATAGGAATGATCAGTTAATCAATCAATTAATCAAGGATACTTACTGAGAACCAAAAATCTTGCCCATCTAAGGATCAAGGCCAGCAGGAAAGTCTGGGATCATAACAATGAGAACCATTAACGTGCTTTCTAAGAGAGTAGCAGCAAGACCTTTCAACAAAGAAATGAGAAAAAAATGGCTGGACCCAGTGACAACTGTGTAGGGACCCTCTCTATAGGTTGCCAACTTGTACTTCCCAAGTGCTTAGTACAGTGCTTTGCACACAGTAAGCGCTCAATAAATATGACTGAATGAATGAACTACAGCCACCCTTGAGGACAACCTGGCAGCAACTGAGATGAGGAATTTGTCTTGCTCTGACTCTGAATCTGTGGGTTGAAACTTTGGGAAAGTGATCTCCCTTCACCAAGAGCCAACTGGAGTGCACATTCCATTTTCATCACCAGGGAGGTCTTGTCTTACCTTATTCTGTCCACCTAGTGACACGATAAGCCACCATAACTGTCAGATTCATTTTAATAGCTGCCACTGATCTCTGTAGGAACATCTATATGAGGAGAAAATTTGTGTCTATTACTCATCACATTCTCTGTTTTGAAAACAGCCTACTTACCCTCTCAGACCATTATACCCTGTGCTCATTGGTTGTTAATTACATGAAACCATGTGATTAACTTTATCTACCCCAACACTTAGAACAGTGCTTGACACATAGTAAGTGCTTAACAAATATCATCATTGTTATTCATTATTATTAAGCCAGATAAAGATTGATTCTTGGCCATAATTTCTAGTGTGAACTAAATTTTGCTTCAGTAAACTGCCAGGTTTTAGAAAAACCTTTAACTTTATCTTTCCCCAAAGTTTTTCTCTCGCTTATATTTTAAAATCTAGGAAAAAAAAATACTGATCTGGTTGACTCCTCCATTAATCTTAGAGAGGAGTAGTCTAATAAATGATCAAAGGGATAAAATGTGCTTCTGATGCTTTTGCTCAAAATCGTTAGAACTTTGGACATCCATCAGAAAATCTATTTCAACTGTTCTAAACATTTTTAAATTTTCAATTCATTTTGACTATTCTCCTCAAGTTCAGCTAATACACTATTTTTTGGTCAACTAACCCAGTATAAGAACATTTTTGGGGGCCAAGTATATTTCATTTATTTTTAATGGTAATATGTTTTGTTTTCTTCAGTGCGGGTCTACATACCTAGAAGAAACCATGCACTTCTCCAATAAATAGGTCTTTTGATATTCTTTTTGATAAAAATCTCCCTTTTACCATAGAGAAATTCAGTTTAGCCAGGACACTGTAGCATCCATGTGTTTGACCATTGAACACCATGTGTGGCCATTAGAAATAAAAGAAAAATCAATAGGGTTTCATTAAAGCAGCAGGCAATCAGGGCTAAGGCACTAGCTTAATTACAGTTTCAGTAGCATTTGCTTTAATTGGAAAGAATAAAAGAAGTGAAGTGGAGTGAATGAAGAAATTAGCATATCTATCACTGTTGTCACATTGTACTGTGGCCTTAAAGCACTGTTTGCTCTTTAGTATCTCTGAAGCTTTGTGAAAGCCTGAAAAATATGGACAAGCAATTAGCAAATACTCAGATTGCACCTTTGTGAAATTCTAATTAAAGTTCTTTATAATCTTGGGATTGTATTTTTTTATCTGTTAGATATGCTAGATATAATTTACAACTGATGGCTAATTATGCCTATTTGGCACAATGTGTACAATGAAAAGTAAAATAATCTCTGTTCTATAAATCTAATAGCCTTCTGTGAGGAGGATTTTGCATTAGTAAAGAAGAAGCAGGAAAACACAACAACCTTAACCAATGCATTAAGATTTGATTCCGGGAGCAGAATCAAACACTTCAATCTGGTGATGTTTCATGGGAAGATATCGGAGGTAGGGTGGTTTTGGGGTGGGATGGGTGGAGGTGGCGGGGGGGAAAGTAGGAGAGGGAAAAAGAGAGACAGAGAGAGAGAGAGAGGAAGGAGACAGAGGCTGGACATTCTTGGACAAGGGCAGGGTGTTAATTCTGTCTAGACAAAAGAAGGGGTATCTCCTTGATTGTCCAGTAGCTAGAGGATTTGCAGCCATGACAGGTCACACTCCGCGGTATGTATATTATCACACATTTCATGTCTTGTAATACATAGACCTTTGTACCCATCAAATTAGACAACTTCTGAATTTCAAGCAGTACAGAAAGCAAGAAAAAACCTAGTGTTTTAGATAAGAAGTACATAGCTTGATATGAAATATTAACATTAACGCGGGGTAATGGGAAGAGTTATAACAACAGTATTTGCAAATGGATTTAGCATCAGATCAGGCAATGAAATAAAATAACCTCACTTCTTTAATCTTCTAGGTCTCCAATTTCTCCCTTCCATTGATCCTTAAAACACAATTCTTATCTGTCACTAGATACATCAATATCAGCTAAATATCTCATTTTTTCCATCCTAATCATTTAAAAAGAGCTTTGATTTAGATGTTCTAGTCACACATCCCTATGCATCCAGATTGAGTTACGACCAAATTAAACAGATCCAAATTCTGGCGAATGATGTAAAATAGATTACAATAAATAAAACTGTCAGGGAAAAGGCTATGTTGGTTGTTTGTTGTTTACGGAATTTGTTAAACACTTACTATGTGGCAGGCACTGTACTAATCGCTGGGGTAGGTATAAGCTAGTCAGGTTGTCCAAATGGGGCTCACAGATTTAACCTCCATTTTACAGATGAGGTAATTGAGGCACAGAGAAGTTTAGTGATTTGCCCAAGGTCACACAGCAGACATGTGGCAGATCCAGGATTAGAACCCAGGTCCTCTGACTCACAGCCCCATGCTCTTTCCCCTAGGCCATGCTGCTTCTCCATGTCTAGACAATTGTATCAGGGGAATGAAAATTAATTGAAATATATAAAATACTTCTATTTTGGACAGCATTAAGGCAAGTTGTCTTTGGGCTGTGTATATGTTGGTGGGTGAGGAGGGAGAGATTAACTTGCATTTTATTTTGAAAATCAACAGCAAAGCATTTGCTTCCAAAAGAAAGTATTTAGTGGCTAAGAGTTTTTGAAAGGAAATGAATATCATGTACAACCACTAATGTCTTTAGAGACATAATTTGCCATGGGAAGTGCCCTAGATAGAAATATTTACAAAACTATTATCAATCAATTGTATTTATTGAGTGCTTACTGTGTGTCGAGTACTATACTAAGGACTTGGAAGAGTACAATGTAATAGAGTGGTAGACATGCTGCAGTGTAGTATAATAGAGTTTTCTTTCACTAAAATGTGAAAACAGTTCAAATGCACTAAAAATGTTTAAAACAACTTGCATCCTTTCCCAGAGACAGGTGATTTAGACCCGGTTTTTGAGTGAAGCCCTTTGAAAACATCAAGACCATAGATTCTGGCTCCTTTGCCTCAAGGCATATGATATGGCAAGATTTTGTGAGTTAAAGGGCTCTGTGAGCTAAGGTTGGGCATGCAAATTCTGAAAAAATCCTGAGGCATCATGGGTACATAAGTAGAGAGAGACAGAGAGAGAAAGAAAAACAGAGAGGGTAAGGAAGAAAGAGGGAGACAGGTATAAAGAGAGAATCAATCAGGGGTATGTATTGAGAGCTAACTGTGTGCAGAGCAGTGTACTCAGCATCCACTAGTAATCACCAGCCCAAGGTCAAAAAAGTAATAATAATAATAATAATAATAATAATAATAATAATAATAATAATGACATTTATTAAGCACTTACTATGTGCAAAGCACTGTTCTAAGCTTTGGGGAGGTTACAAGGTGATCAGGTTGTCCCACGGGGGGCTCACAGTCTTAATCCCCATTTTACAGATGAGGTAACTGAGGCACAGAGAATAATAATAATAATGGCATTTGTTAAGCACTCACTATGTGTAGAGCACTGTTCTAAGCGCTGGAGGGGGGTTACAAGGTGATCAAGTTGTCCCATGTGGGGCTCACAGTCTTAATCCCCATCTTATAGGTGAGGTAACTGATGCTCAGAGAAGTGAAGTGACTTGCCCAAAGTCACACAGCTGACAATTGGCAGAGCCAGGATTTGAACCTGGCAGAGCCAGGATTTGAACCTCTGACTCCAAAGCCTGTGCTCTTTCCACTGAGCCAGGCTGCTTCTCTAATACCTCAAAGACTACATCATTATCTGTCAGCAAGACATGAAAGACATGGACTACTGCAGTCGTGTGAGGGGCTACAGGCTCACGTTCTTCAAATCTGAGCTATCATTATGTATCAAGAAGTAGCTTCCAAATACTATGAATAATAATAATAATAATAATAATGGTATTTGTTAAGTGCTTACTATGTGCGAAGCACTGTTCTAAGCACTGGGGGGATACAAGGTGATCAGGTATCCCACATGGGGCTCACAGTCTTAATCTCCATTTTACAGATGAGGTAACTGAGGCACAGAGCAGTTAAGTGGCTTGCCTAAAGTCACATAGCTGACAAGTGGTGGATGTGGGATTCGAACCCATGACCTCTGACTCCCAAGCGCGCGCTCTTTCCACTGAGCCATGCTAGAAGGCTAAATACCCAGCTCTTGGGAAATAAAGAAATTGGCAAGGCACTTGATGAAAACTATTACAACAGCCCTGTTGGAACAAGAAATTTCAGCTACAAATGGATATGGACAACAAATGGGCTTTCTCCATGGCATTGCCTACCAGGAAGCCATCGAGGCCAGGAATATGGCAGAGACCACATCAAGATTGGCCTGTTGTAAATGAATCAGATATTTTAAAATTACTTGCAATAAACCGGAAATGCATTAACAGCACTTCACAGCTCTTGATGAGAAAGGCCATTGAGAAATCTGCAAAATACAACTCAAGCTAAAACACGAGAACCACCAGTGCTGGGATGATAAAACAGAAAAGATCCTGAAATTTGCTGAGTGCCACTAAACTCAAGGCTTTTATTCAACACTTGAGAAGCCCCGTACGCACTACTACTGTAATGCTGAGCTATGCAGCAGGAACCACCAATATCATGAGCAAAAAAGATCCCACCCAGATAGCAAGAACATCACAATGAATTCCTGTATGTCCCTTCCACCATAGAGGAGAAAGCCCTCCTTAGCATAGAAGAAGCAAGAAGAAGCTGAGCTAAGGAAAGCTTAGAGAAGCAGCGTGGCTCAGTGGAAAGAGCACGAGCTTGGGAATCGGAAGTAATGGGTTCTAATCCTGGCTTCACCACTTGTCAGCTGTGTGACTTTGGGCAAGTCACTTAACTTCTCTGAGCCTCAGTTTCCTCATCTGTAAAATGTGGATTAAGACTGTGAGCCCCATGTGGGACAACCTGATTATCTTGTATCCCCTCAGCGCTTAGAACAGTGCTTGGCACATAGTAAGCGCTTAACAAATGCCATCATTATTAAGAAGCAGCGTGGCTTAGTGGAAAGAGCCCGGGTTTGGGAGTCAGAGGTTGTGGGTTCTAATCTCGGCTCCACCACTTGTCAGCTGTGTGACCTTGGGCAAGTCACTTAACTTCTCAGTGCCTCAGTTACCTCATCTGTAAAATGGGGATGAAGACTGTGAGCCCCACGTGGGACAACCTGATCACCTTGTATCTATCCCAGTGCTTAGGACAGTGCTTGGCACATAGTCAGTGCTTAACAAATACCAACATTATGATTATAATTATTATTAAGCTCTTACTATGTACTGTACTAATCACTGGGGTAGATGCAAGATAATCAGGTTGGACACAGTCCCTGTTCCACATGGGAGGATGAACAAGTATTGAATCCCCATTTTACAAATGAGGAAACTGAGGCATAGAGAAAATAAGTGACTTTCCTAAGCTCACGCAGCAGGCAATTGGCAAAGCTAGGATTAGAACTCAGGTCCTCTGACTCCCATGCTCTTGCTCTTTCCACTAGACCACACTGCTTCCCAGAGACTGAAAGATGCTGGTAGAATGATTCCGGCCTTTCCACAAACTTCCCCTGACAGAGTTCTACCCTAACAATCAATCAGTCCATTAGTGATATTTATTGAATGCTTATGATGTGCAGATCGTTATAGTAAGCACTTTAGGAGAATACAACAGAATTAGCAGACACATTCTCTGCCTATAATGAGTACAGAGAGAGTTTAAGATGAGTAACAGAACTGGAAGGAACTGAAACAAGAATCTTTGATCCTTTGTGTAGGTAAGGTTTGACTTAGGGGGAAACAGCATATAAAGAGGAAATGAGAGAGAGAGCAACAGAGAGGGACAGAGAAAGAAAGCCACTTGTCTGCTGTGTGACCTTGACAAAGTCACTTAACTTCAATGTGTCTCAAGTACCTCATCTGTAAAAAATGGGAATTAATACTGTGAGCCCCACATGGGACATAGACTATACCCAACCTGATTGGCTTGTATCTATCCCAGTGCTTAGTACAGTGCCTAGCACATAGTAAGCACTTAACCAATACTATAAGAGAGAGAGAGAGAGAGGGACAGACAAACAAAAAAAACAAAAAGAAACAGAGATAATTGTCTCTTTCTCAATTCCATTGCATAGAGGAAAAACTGGAAGTATTATTGAGTCCTCATGAGGTCAGAAAAAGTCCTCCTCATCCTCTTCTTCAGATAAACAGAAATAGTAGCAGGAATGCCCTATTTTGCAAATCTTTAAATGGTAGTGTTTTATATCCCATACAGCTTTCATGGACTTGAGAATCTCAAATACATGCTACCTCCTAATTAATACACTCTGCAGTGATATTGCTTTGAAACTTAAACAAATACCCACCAAAGCTAGAGATTTAAAATGGAAATGCTGACCCATCTTTGATTATTGTAGTGGGCAGGGCACATTATATCTCAATGCAGTTTTATAACATCATCCCTTCTGGGATCAGTAGAAATAAAATATGCAAAAGCCAGGCTTGCAAGTTTCAACAGGTGTTTCCTGAACAAGATCTGGGATGCTTTCGTGGCTTGTATCTCAACCTTTCTAATTTTGCATCCCTTAGCCTGCCAGTATAGTTATGAGTGCCATTATGGAGACATTGACAGGCCGAAGTCATCATCCCCGCCACATCCATACTAAGCTGGGGAAAAATGAAAACTGTTGATAAAGAAACAGAAAGGAAGGACTCGGCAAGCAGACTGCAGATGGCAGTAGAGTCGGAATGGATTTTAAATCTCTACCCCACCAAAGTCCAAGCATCTTGTGGTAAGTACTGTGACAGAGTATGGGCTACTTCAGTAACATCTCAAACCCCTTTACTGAGCCAAAGTAGGTCCATCCCCCTTGTATGTTATTCACTTGAAAGAGCTCCATAAGGACTAAGTTGTAAGATCTAACAAGAGCCTCACAAGCATGCCTACATACTTAAATAATATTTGCATTTTTGTTACATACATAATCTGAAATATACTTGTTATACTCGGGTTTAAACACAGCTGTAACTCAGACAATACCAGTTGTGAGACACGCCCTCACCCACACTGATCCTCGGCCTCTGTCATGCTCGCCCCTCCTACTTGCTCCGATCCCAACTCTCCATGCTCGCCCACTTAATGTTACTCATCTCCATAGTTTCCTCTCCCACTTGCTCTCCCACCTTGCAGATCTCCATCACTTCAGCATTACCTTACAGGAAGCTAAGGTAAAAATCTACCCCTTTCACTCTAATATGAGTGGGAGCTATCCAAAACAACAGAGGAAGCAATCAATCATTAGTCAGTCAACGGTATTTATTAAGCACTTATTGTGTGCAAAGACTAAGCTAAGGACTTGTGAGAGTACAATGTAACCGAGTTGGTAGACAAGTTCCCTCTCCACAACAAGCCTAGAGAGGAAGTTTTCCTCTCCTTATGGTCTGGGATTGTGTCTAACAACTCTACTGTACTATACTCCCAAGTGCTTAGTACAGTGCTGTGCACACAGTAAGCTCTCAATAAAAACCACTGATTGATTGATTGAAGCACTGGTAATTTTAGAGTGCAGAGCACTGGATCAGGTGCTTAGATATATGTTGGAAATAGGCGTAGTGTCTGCTCTCAAGAAGACACTACAGATAAGCAACATGGGCTAGTGGAAAGAGCCCAGGCATAGGAGTCAGGTGACTGGGATTCTGATCCCAGCTCTGCCACGAACCCAATATGTGATCTTGGGCAGGTCATTTCAATTCTCTGTGTCTTAGTACCCTCATCTGCAAAGTGGAGATTCAATACCTATTCTTAAATAGGCATTTAAAGCACTCAATCACGTTGCTCCCTCGTGCCTTACCTGGCTGCTCTCCTATTACAACCCAGCCCACTTACTTCCCTCCGCTAATGCTAGCCTACTCCCTGCACCTCAATTTTGCCAAAATCTCTCATCCACATCTTGCCTATGGTATTTATTAAGCACTTACTATATGACAGGCACTGTATTAAGCATTGGGGTAGATACAAACTAATCAGGTTGGACATAGTCCATGTCCCATATGGGGCACACAGTTACAGATGAGATAACTGAATAATAATAAATGATAATAATAATGGTATTTGATAAGTGCTTACTATGCTCCAAGCACTCTTCTAAGTGCTGGGATAGATACAAGGTAATCAGGTTGTCCCACAGGGGGTTCACAGTCCTAATCCCCATTTTACAGATGAGGTAACTGAGGCAAAGAGAATTTAAGTGACTTGCCCAAGGTCACACAGCAGATAAATGGCAGACCCAGAATTAGAACCCAGGTCCTTCTGATTCCCAGCTCTGTGCTCTATGTACTAGGCCATGCTGCTTCTTCAACAGGTAGACATTTACGCTCTCCCACCCTCAAAGCCTTATTGAAGGTACATCCTCTCCAAAAGGGCTTTCCTGATTAATCCCTCATTTCCTCTTTTCCCACTCCCTTCAGTGTCACTCCGATTTGTTCACTTTATTCTCCCCTTTCTCAGCCCCACAACACTTAACCACAAATCCATAGTTTATTTATTTCTACTAATGTGTATCTCCCCCTCTAGACTGTGAGCTTGTTGCGGACAGAGGATGTGTCTACCAACTCTGTTATACTGTACTCTCCCAAATTCTTAGTACAGTGATTGGCTCTTAGTAAGTACTTAATAAATACTACTTTATGATTATTATAATTATTATTATTATTGCTATTATTATTAAGACTGAGGAAGAGAATTGAGAAAGGGGGTGGAGAAATGAAGATAAAGAATAGAGACCAAAGCTTTAGAGATGCCCTAATAGATATTTGGTGATTTTTTTCAATAACTTCTCAGTTTTGTGTTCCAGCTACACTCAATAATTAGTTTGGCAGTCAACCATGACTGTGGCTGACCTAGAATGTGTTAAAACTCTGGGGTTTAACCATCAATCAAGAATTTACTCTTCATTTACTTTCTTTGCGCTGTGACTTTAAACAGAGAGCTGAATCTTGGGAGCATTCTCACAGGAAATTTGGAAGTGAGTGACATAGGCTAATTTTCATTAAGATTGTTAACAAACCCGAAGAGACCTGTTCAGGATTTGCCTTTCAATACTTTTCTATGTATCAACCATGATGATCTGCCTGATTGTGACAGGATGCACATGTGCTATGAGAGGCTATGTTCATGCTAACAGGAGAGGAAGATGGAGAGGAGATGGTGGGAGGGGCAGGAGAGGCAGATTTGTCTGGTCTCTGTCAATAAATAATAATTCTAATCCTGCTCCTCTGGTGTGAGCACACACACATATACATGCACATACATGTACATACACATTCTGGGCAGGGAATGTCTCTGCTATATTGTGTTGTACTCTTCCAGACACGTAGTACAGTGCCCTGCACACAGTAAGCACTCCCAATTCCCAACCCCACAGTACTTATGTACATACTTTTAAATTATACATTATAAATTACTAATTTATTCATATCGATGTCTGTCTCCCCCTCTACAGTGTGGCAGCCTGCATAGCACCTAAAGAAGTAGACTCTCATTTTCCTAGGAGATCTATACATTCTGTTAAGGCAAAAGTTATTGGGAGGAAAAACTCAAACTCTAGTTTGGAGATACTTATTGTCTAGATAATAAGAGCCTTAAGGACAGGGATCGAGTCCATTAATTCTACTGTACGCTCCCAAGTGCTTATTACAGGACTCTGCCCAAGGTAAGCACTCACTGATTCATTGATGGATTGATTGCCCATTGGCCTTTTGTGATAATTGGTTAGTTCCAGCTCCTTTTCAAATTCTTTTACTCTGTTGCTGACTAGAGAGACTGGAAAGATGGCTAGATACAGCCAACTTAGTCAAAATCTCAGCTCTTCAAGTTTGGAATTGGAAATTATTCACTCTGGGAACCCTGAGTGGTTGAAATTGAAATCAGGCACAGACTGTTCTGTGATTTACATCCAACTCTGTTATATTGTATTCTCCCAAGTGCTTAGTACAGTGCTCTGCACACAATAAGCGCTCAATAAATATGATTGCTTGATTGATTGACCGGGAAGAGAGAAACCTGCATCTCCTGTCCCTTCCACCCCTCTCCTTGTCAATCTTCCACTCCCATTAGAGTGAACATAACCTCTCATAGCACATGTGCATGCTGCTTCACAGTCAGGCAGATCATCATCTTTAATACATAGAGAAGAAGGATTGAAAGGCAAAGACTTTGAACAGATCTCTTCAGGTTTATTATTGGTGCCTTTCAGAACTGTGGCTGCTTCTCTAAATGGTTCAAGTCCAGAGTCAGTTCTGGCTTAAGAGACTCAGAAAGCATTGGAACATCCAAGCCGCCACTACACTGAGTGGTACACTTTGTTTCATTTTTTTTTCTTTTCATTTTTATGGGAAAACGGAATACCAAAATGTAGTTTGCTGGATTATTACCGAATGTTTTGGGTCCCTGCCTCTGGCTTTGGATCACTTCAGGAGAACTGTCCATGAGGCTGAGGAGGAGAAAAATACAGAGCCTTCTTTTGAAGCAAAAGAAAGACAGGAGAGAGAGAGATTTGGGCCTCACTAAAAAATTGCAGACAGTAATGAGTGACATTAATTGTTATTTTCGAGCAGGCTTTTAGAATGACTACTACTCTGCTAGCAAAATGCTATTTGATTAGCCTCTTACTGTTCGAGTATCTCTGGCTTTCTAACAGGGGAGTCTTTTGGAAAAGAAATGTCGTTTCAGAACAAGCTGCCATAAAACATGACAAACAAATCACTCTGCTTGGCAATGCGTGCTTTAACTCTATCAGGAATTAAAGGTTAAAGTATACTTACAACAATTTAGCAGTTTAAAATAATTTTAATTGAAAATATACATTTGTAATTGCAAATGGAAAGATTACCTGTAATAGTAGTAACAAGCTCATTTTCTAATAAGATGAACAATATAGTTGATGACTGAAGCATCTGTATATAGTTACATACACCATTTCTGTACTGCAGGCTGCCAATTTATTTCAGCAGCGAAAAGCTTGATTTATTGTTTGTAGCATTACCATCTGTTGTCGTTATTACAGAAATTATATATAAACCAGTTAGTAAACACTTTGCCCCATTGTCTGTTGTTTTGATAATCACCCATAATAACATCTAGCATCAATATGGTCTTTAAACCCGATTTGGGAGTTAATGGAATAAGAGGAGGCAGTCAGTATATGCACCAGGGTAATGTCATTAGGAATGTTTGTGAAGAACAAATTAAATCAGTTGTAAATTGTGCTCTCAAGTCAGCCAGAAAACCAGTCTTGTTCAGGAGAAGGGATTTATATTTTAACCTCGTGCAGAAAATGCACTTAAGCAGATTAAAATAAAATAGGGACTTTGTCAGTGGATGGAAATGGTAATTGCTGGAGCTCTAATGGCTTCCTGTTGGCTGTGTCATGCAGTGGACACAGCTATTTTAAAAGTTAACCAGTGCTTGAGGTCATACTTTTACAGATTCAGTCATTAAACCAGACTAGATATGTCACTAAATGGCTGATTATTCAAATGATGAGTTCGCCTGCTGAAAAGTTATCCGTGTCATATATTGGACATGGGATTTTCAGGTACAGTTGTAATAAAATAAAGGTGAAATGAATTCAAGTATAAGTCAATGGTGGCCCCTGTTTGTGGCCTCGATTGTTTTGGATGGCAAATTGAGAACTTGGGTTTGATTTGCAGCTGCCATTTAAACAACTTGGGAAGATGTGTCAGGTGCTGAATCTAAATGCAATTTTAATTCTTCTCTTTGCCCACATGCTTGATTCTCCTGGGAAATCTTCCCAATTAA
Organism: Tachyglossus aculeatus; assembly: GCF_015852505.1. Taxonomy (NCBI): domain Eukaryota; kingdom Metazoa; phylum Chordata; class Mammalia; order Monotremata; family Tachyglossidae; genus Tachyglossus; species Tachyglossus aculeatus. Next base: position 21,642,275 of record NC_052081.1, on the reverse strand, counting down.
CCAATCAATCAATCAAATTTATTGAGCCCTTACTGTGTGCAGAGCACTGTACTTAGGCCTTAAGACTTGCAAAGACTTTTTCAAACAGAAAAATATGAAAGGATGTAAGAAGCGGTGAATTCTGGTACAGCAGAGGGCTTCTTAAAGCAAAATTTTTAAAAAAATTTTATAAATTTCACAAAGTTGGAAAGGACCCCAAAGGTCATTTGAGCTAGTACCCCCTGCCCCCAGATAATCAAATAACTAAATTATATATTAACATGAAGGGGAAGAGAAGGAAAAATATGAAAAGCTTGCATTCTTGGGAACGATCTCAATATTAAAACTCTCCCTGGCTGGAACTCCCTTCCCTATAAAATCCATCAGATCTCAGTTCTCTGCGTTCTCCCCTCTTGAAAGCCCTAGAGAAAGTCTTTCTGGAGTAATCCCACCACCCCAAGTTGCTTTGTTCCAACAACCATTGAGAAGCAGCCTGGACTAGTGGAAAAAGTACAGGCCTGGGATTCAGAAGACCTGAGTTCCAATCCCTGCTCCCTTACTTGTCTGCTGTGAGACCTGGGACAAATCATTTAACTTCTCTGTGTTTCAGTTACCTCAGCAAGCAAACTCATCATTTGAATAATCAGCCATTTAGTGACATGTTTAGTCTGGTTTAATGACTGAATCTATAAAAGTATGACCTCAAGCACTGGAGATTAAGACTGAAAGTCCCTTGTAGGGCATGGACAATGCTCAACCTGATTAGCTTGTGTCTACTTCAGCACTTAGTGAAGTACCTGGAACATCTTCTTAGATGCTGTCGAGTGGTTTCCAACTCATAGTGACTTTATGGTTCTTTTTCCATAGAGTTTTCTTGGTAAAAATATAGGAGAGGTTTACCATTGCCTTCTTCTGTGCAGTGAAAACTTAAGTCTCTGCATTTGTCTGTGATCAACATTTTGATCATTTGATCATCCGCCTTTGACTCTTTCCCATGGCACTGCCGCCCAGAACAGGTGAATCAACTTTGTCTGATGCTTCAGCTTAGACCTTTCCATTATAGGTAAACCTGATGAGAAACTATCAGTGGAAGAGCTCTAAACTTCATTAGTTTACACAAATTATCTTGCCACGGTAAGGCATTGATTCATTGGAGAGAGCTGGAACATTCTCTCCAATGGTGCTTTAACAAATACTATTTAAAAAAATCCCTAGCACTTATGTATTTTTATCCTCCCCACTCATGCTCTATAAATGGGTATTTAGATCTGCCATAAATATCAATTTACGTACACTTCTTATTCATTCACCTATTTATTCATTTATTATAATAATAATAATAATAATAATAATGGTACTTGTTAAGTGCTTACTATGTGCCAAGCACTGTTCTAAACACTGGGGCAGATATAAGTTAATTGGATTGGACATAGTCCTTGTCCTGCATTGGGCTCACACTCTTAATCCCCATTTTTTCAGATGAGGTAACTGAGGCACAGAGAAGTTAAGTGACTTACCCAAGGTCACACAGCAGACAAGCGGTGGAGCTGGGATCATCTCTGTTCTTGCTACTACCAACTATTACCAGTTCATTCTTCCTCTTGATCATATCATTTCTAAATTCCTTTCATCCATTAGACTCCAATGCTTTTCCTAAGGAGATTGAAATTGAAATGAAAATATAAATAGTTGTTTGCCATCAAACTAGGACTTAAAACTATTATTATTATTTAATAATAATATTCAATATTTTCATATTGAATTTATATTCAATATGATCAAGGCAAATAATGGATTTTGAGCTCCGGCCAGGACCAAACTGGGAGTACTGCGAGGGTCCCAGCGATCATAGCTGAACCAGATTTCCAAATGAGATAATGGCCCTAGTCAAAAAATACTAAGGTTGAAGTTATAACTTAATAATTAAAATAACTGTAGCTTAAAACTGCCAGGGCCAAGCTATCTGATTAACAGAAACTAGACACCACATTTTTCATCCATGTGACTGCCGGAGAGCTTCCTAGGGAAACAGCCAGAAACAGGGTATTGTCTAAAATAATCCCCCAATTAACTCACCCTTCTTTTCTTTTCACCCCAGTAGTAGTAGCCATCATAGTAGTGGTGGAAGTAGTACTAGTATTTATTAAGCACTTACTCGGTAGTAAGTGCTGGGAAGGCATACACAGGTGGGAATTAGATACAAGGCACTGTCCCACAGGGACCTCACAATCTAAAAATAAAAAGGGAGAAAAGGAACAGGTGATAGATACAAAAGGGGAGATGAAACAAAATAATAAGACAGCATGAAGACAAAAACAAAGATCAGAAGGGTGCTATGGCTGGAGGAGCAGAATTTCATGCTCCTCATGTCCATGGTGTAGCTATGGGTCAGAGTTGACTCGGTGGCATAAGACAAGACAAGAAATGGCTCAGAGTCCACCATCATAACCGTGACCACAGTGACCGCTCCAGCATTCTTACTGAGGTTTGGTGGAGGCAGTGCCATGCTGAGGCTGTTTTTCTCTGCCCTGCCGTGGTTGTGGAAAGCTGGCCGGGTTGGAGTTTCCTCAGTGATGAGGAAGAGCCGGTTCAGGATCCTGGGGAGATACCGCAGTGGCCAGGGAGAGGAGGACGACATGGGCTCTGAGAATCACAATGTGGGGTACCTGGAGGAGTCACATGGCCATCTGGTGGGACAGCCTGGGGTGGGGCAGTTCAGGTGCAGTATTCTGGAGGGCAGTATCAGCAGCAGCTTGAGTCCATAGGGACATCTCATGGTCTACAGTGGATGTTGGGAGCAGAGCCCTGAGAGCATCTGACTTAGAGCAAAGCAGAGGCAAATCTTCTTCTGGCAGAGCTCAAGGCAGGAACAGAGCAGAGAGGTCTTGCCTCAGAATAACCACTTTTAAAACCTAGTTCTACCACATCCTAGGAATATTTAAGCAGAAAGAAATAATTTACCACACAGGAATCACTTCTGGATGGCTCTCAGAGCACCAGACTGAGGAAACCAATGCACCTTACTAAATTTCCTTATCTTCTCCCTTTGGAGAATTTGGCTCTGCCTTCTGGGGCTCAGTCTTCTACCAGAATGTTCCAATACCAGCCTCTTTACTGGATGGGTGTTGTAGTTCTATGCCTCCGTTTCAAAGGATATTTAAAGTACACTGCCATAACCTTGCAGTCTAACAGTGTCTACCCGTCTTCCCCCATTATATTGTAAGTCCATCGAAGGCAGGAACAATTATATTTGCTCTTGTCTTACTCCCCTAAGCATTTAGTAATACATTTGCCTCACAGTAGAGAAAAACAAATATTGATTGATTGAGTCTTTCCTCCAGGAACATGCTCTGTTATTCTAGCACTCAACACATGAGCATAATGGGTTTTTTTTTCTAATCATTTATGTGTTCTTTCATTTTTTTTTACCATTTGTCTGCAAACGTCTTTCAATAGTATGATGCTTCCTTCAGGAGATTGTAAGCATCTTTACAACAAGGAAAGTGCCTTCTACTTCTTGGTCTCTCCTCACAGAGCCAAGTTCAGTTTTCTACATTCTACATACATGAAGTAAATGTTGCCGTCTACCTGCTTGTCTACCTGCCTGCCGATCTGCCCACCCAGCCACCTGCTGGACTTGCTGAATGAATGAAAAGGTACCTTGGGAAAATATCAAATTCAGGGGTAAGAGGCAAAGCAGATTCCAGATGATGAGAGTGTTCTTTTCCCTGCAAAAAATAAAATTGTCTGGAAGAAAATGTCTGTCCAAGAGAAAAAAGAAGGGAGAAAAAAATATTGCAATTTGGGATCATTAAAAATATTTAGGTGTTCAAGTATACTTCATCAACTAAAGTAATCATTTTAATTAAGAAATCTTTAAAATATTAATCGGGCCATCTGAAGGCAGTGTTAATTATAGCAGCACCATTTGCTCAGAAGTAGTTAAGGATCCATCAGCATTTCCATTAGGAAATGCTGTTTTTCAGGGGTTATAATTCAACTATACAAATTTGCCATGGGGTGAACCTTGGCATACAAGTTGGCAGGGTGGGGATAGATTGTTTAATTGATCTGAATATTTTTAAGGTATAGATGTGAGGAAAACAGATTAGAGGAGTTCAGACTTCGTGCTGCATCAGGAGCCTGCACGACATAACATCTTTGAATCTTTCCATAAAGACGTATCTATAGGTTTGTGCATTCAAATACCCCTATATTTACTTCCAAGTTTCAAATAAAACAAGTTTAATTCAATTCACAAGGATCCTTTTTGTCTGTTATTGGCAATGTGTTTTGAAATGTGCTTTTCTTTTGGGTAGTTTCAATATACAACAACCAGTAAGCACAAAGCAGGCTCACTTTCCCCCAGCTGAAATCTCATCATTAAACCAACTTCACTATTATGAGATAGCTGGCTTGAAAATGCATTTTATCCCCCAAGAATATGCCATATTAGTGAGAAAATTACTCCAAATGGGAACAAAACTGACAACAGTTGCTTGCAGACTAATGGCCTACTGTAGGTATCGTACCAAAACAGCATGTCATCACCTGTCTGTTTAGTATATCATTTGCTTTAGGATTCTGGATCCTTGAAATAGTATATTTTGGCTTCAGTAAAGATTTTTGTTTTTTACCTAAAGCAAACATACTGGTTCCCAGTGTAATCCAAAATCTGTCAGTCCTAAACCTTTACTTGGCACAGATAGCTGCCAGCAGGTAGAAATGCATCCTATTTGAGCTTCTATATAGGATTATTCTGTAGCCATTTAATGTAAAATTGCATTATGTTAGTAGCAGTACATTTTCTCACCTACTGGGTAGTTGTTCAACTCAAGCTACTTAGGGAGTTAGGGGGCCCCCATAGTTACATAGAGACAACATAAAATGCGGTATCAATGACTCCTTTTCAAAAAAAAATTTATCTTCGAATAATACAGTGAAAGTAGATACTGCACAAAAAAGAACAGACTCTAAGAAGTCCACAAGATCAAAATACGAATGCTGTAATGAGAACAAATTACGTTTGTTTCATTTCCAATCCTTGTTACTACTCTCCTTGTGATAATAGATTCAGATTTTGTGCCATTTTCTGTTCTTATTAAGGGGAAAGTGGTATCAATTTTAATGCTTCATCTATAAAGTAAAAAGAACACCCGTTAATAGAATGCATTTTCCATCCACCTAACAAAACATAGTTAAAGTCATGATAGTGACTCTTGTTACATTCAAAAAAGACACTACTTTAGCTGTCCTAATAGGGAGGATAGCTAAGGTGTTGCCTGAACAATACCAAGCATTAGAACTTTATTCTTTTGGGGGGTATTCCTTCAGATGTTCTAATTCTACCATTATTTTCCCCAAAATTATTACATTTCATATATTTTAATGTAATTCATTTACTTAGCTTTTTGAAAGATTTGTAACCTGTATAGGGAACATAAGAGTTGGGATGCTTAATGAATGTGAACCCATATGATATTGTACATATATGTATAGGCAGTGCTCAACTTAGGATGTCTCTAGTTAAAACCAACATCACAACCTTTCGAAATATATGCTCTGCCTGCTTAGGCTTTTCTTCACATCAGTTTTGACTTCTCATCCCTGGTCTCCCTTACTGCATTTGTCCGTGGGCATAGGAGGAGAGCCTGGGAGCCATGGGGAAATGGGGAAGCCATTTTCAAAGTTGTAATGAGAGCTGAGGGAAGATTGATCAGTAAGTTTATCTTTAGCAGTAAGTTTATCTGATAGCCACGTGGAATCACCAGAGAGAGTCAACATCTCTGTTCCTATTCCAATGAAGTAAAAGTCAACTACCCTAGGGGGAACCTCTTTGAATCTATATTACTGCAGTAGATGGTGACATTTCTCATCTACAATAGGTTTGAGTGCACAACTTGGGGTCATTTTGGTACAATCACCTCAAGAACATACTTGTTCATCCTCTAGCATTTACTAGCTGTAAATAATTTTAATCTATCTTCATCAGTAGATTGTAAACTTGAGGGCAGGGGAGAAGTAGCATGGCTCAGTGGCTTTGGAGTCAGAGGTCATGGGTTCAAATCCCAGTTTCACCAATTGTCAGCCCTGTGACTGGGCAAGTCACTTAACTTCTCCGTGCCTCAGTTCCCCCATCTGTAAAATGGGGATGAAGACTGTAAGCCCCCCGTGGGACAACCTGATCACCTTGCAACCACCCCATCGCTTAGAACAGTGCTTTGCACATAGTAAGTGCTTAATAAATGCCATCATCATTATTATTATTATTATTATTATTACTTCCTTTGCACTCTTCCAAGTCCTTAGTACAGTGCCTTGCATTCAGCATGAACTCTTTAAATGCCCTGATTGAAATGCACCAATCACTCTTTCAAGGAGAAGCAGTGTGGCTCAGTGGAAAGAGCACAGGCTTGGGAGTTAGAGGTCATGGGTTCTAATCCCAACTCAGCCGCTTGTCAGCTTGGTGACTTTGGGCAAGTCACTTCCCTTCTCTGGGCTCCAGTTACCTCATCTGTAAAATAGGGATTAAGTCTTTGAGCCCCAAGGGGGACAACTTGATCACCTTATATCTTCTCCAGCACTTAGAACAGTGCTCGGCACATAGTAAGTGCTTAACAAATATCATAATTATTATTATTATTATAACATTGTTCCCAAGAGAAAATTTTTCCAACTTAATAGTTCAACAAATATCCAGTTTTTAGTAACTAGTCATGCCTTAATTCTGAGAACTGCCTGTATGAATTTATGTAATGATAATAATAATAATAATGGTATTTGTTAAGTGTTTACTATGTGCCAGGCACTGTACTAAGCACTGGGGTGGAGACAAGCAAATCGGGTTGGACACAGTCCCTTTCCTGCATGGGGCTGACAGTCCTTAATCCCCATTTTACAGATGAAATAACTGAGGCACAAAGAAGTTAAGTGACTTGCCCAATATGTACAAATACAGTGTTAATAAGATGATGTTCCTATTTTTTATTTATTTATTTATAATGGCATTTATTAAGAGCTTACTATGTGCAAAGCACTGTTCTAAGCGCTGGGGAGGTTACCAGGTGATCAGGTTGTCCCATGGGGGCTCACAGTCTTCATCCCCATTTTACAGATGAGGTAACTGAGGCCCAGAGAAGTTAAGTGACTTGCCCAAAGTCACACAGCTGACAAGTGGTGGAGCCGGGATTTGAACCCATGACCTCTGACTCCAAAGCCCAGGCTCTTTTCCACTGAGCTACGCTGCTTCTCTAGCTACGCTGCTTCTCTGAGGGTAAGCTCCTATCCAATTGTGTAAATGTGGCTGAAAAGATGAATGTATGATCACACACCCTGCTGCTTTGCTCGCAGGCTACACCCTTGGCCATACTTAGCATTTGTCACAAAAACCCCACCTTGCTGACATAAATTGGGCAAGGAATTAAGGAGGTAGAGAGTCTAGCCAAGATCTCAATGGAGACACTACAAAAGCTCTGGTAAGCACAGCTGAAGTAGTTTCTCAAACAGAATGAAGGCCAGGAATCAATGTTTAATCAATATCACAATTGGAAAGAATATAAGAGAATCAAATGGAGATTCCTCAAATGAGATTAATTGCTTGATCTCAAAATTTCCTCACCATGAGCTCAGGCCTAGATCCCCTTAGGCATATATGCACCTGGTCTTTTTCTTGGAAAAGGAATGGAATTACAGAATCCAAAACAAAATCCTCATGTTACTGTTTCCCCATGTGGTGGTTAAACAGAGAGAGAGCAAATTCACTGCATATCAGAATAAAGCAGAGACAGATTTTCTCCTGGCCAGATTCTGAAATGAAGGCTTTTCATTGGCCCAGAAGTAGGTGTGGCTTCCCATCCCTGGCAATTCATCATTCTATCAATTAACAGAATTTCCCCAGTACTCACTGTGTATAGACCACTATTAAAAAAAAAAAAACTTGGGAAAGTACAAGAAATGTGCAGGGGGAAGCAGACAATAGAAGAGATTATGACACAGAAAAAAAGCCCCAGTGGTCTCTGGAATAGGTAGTCCAACCACCTCTTTGCTACCTGGGAGATTTGCATTTTTTCCTATTCTTCTCTTCAATTCCCCATGTAGCTTTGAGCCCAACCTGATTAGCTGATTTGGAAGTACACCACTCTTACCCAAAGGGCTCTGACTCAGATATCTGACACTCCCACTTTGTGACCTACACAGGGACACACAATCTAGAAAGTGCCTTTGGACAGAACCCACATGGCAAAGGCTGCTGTCAATGGGGTAACCTGAACCTAATATGGTAAATCTTCTCCAGCAGCAAGTCAACTTTGGATTTGGAGGCCCATCCTTTCCATTTCCTGAAAAAGAATTTGTCCTCTCCTTCACTCCCATGTCCAGGGAAGCAAACACAGTGCTTCCCAACCCAGATTCTAGCTTCCTTCTGAAACGTGAGGCCTTCAGATTAGCACCCTCATGGAGGGGAGTTGGCATTAAACTAGAGCCAGGGAAATAGTTGCTCTAGGTTGGGAGGGGACAACTTTTTAATGCCAAAGAGCCTGTGGTGTTTCTTGAGGCTCTCAGCCCCAAATCCCAGCTGGAATCATCCCTAGTATCACTTTAGGATTAAGGGGACACCTTTAGTTTCTGCTGATTCCTAAGGCCCTCCAGTTCTTCCCTTTCCTGTCCAGGTCAGGGGATATCTGCCTAGTAAACCCCAAATCCCTGCACCCTGATCACTGTCACCACATCTTGTCTCAAACCCGGACATTTTCCCAAAGGCAAAGGGATCATTCGAGGACTATGATGTTACTGGGTGCTTAAAGTTCTCAGTCCCAGCCAAATATTCCCCAGAGCTACTGTCGGAGCACCCAGACCCTGTTCTTTTATCCCATATTTGGGAAAGCTACTCACTGTCTCCGAAGTCCCTGCGCCCCTCTTGTGGCCATCACTCTATACCTGAAGGTTTTTTCTGAGGTGAAGAGGTCAGTGGAGTAGTCCCCATCCCCTTTGTGGGGATGGCTGGAGAAAGCCTGTGGCTCTCCTGTTCACATGCTCCACACCCCCCACCGCAGTCAGACACCAAGATCTGTGATCATTATAATTTTAATATAGTCACAATAAGATTAAAATTAAGGTAAATCAAGGTTAAACAACCTTTCCTTGGCTCTAATGCTGTTCCTCTACAGGATCTGCTCTACTTTTCTGCAGGCATACCAGGGCTCATGTTCTTTCCCCTGTGAGAGACAGGAGTTGCACTCCTCCGGAGCCCTGGGCTCTGACTCTGATTCCCAGTGATCCTCTCTGATACATTCCTGTACCCTGTGTCCATCAAGGGTCCACAGCACAAGCTCTTCTCATATCCTGCTCTCCGACATATAACCTTGCATCCCCTCACCTCAAAATGGCTGAGATTCCCCTTCTTCTCCCCAACCTGCCCCTCTACTTCCTCCCCTATCCTTCTCTCTGATAGGTTGGCTAGCTCTTCAGGGAGGGGCACCAAGGAGTGGCTCTCCTGATTTCCTCCTCCATCTCTTACATGTGGGGGCCAGTAAACCTGGTGTTCACATGGATCCCCATCCTGGAACTGGCTAATGGAAGCTCATGCTTTCCCCTCCCTCAGTTTCCTAGAGCTCCCCTTTTCCCAGCCAGCATCTGGTGCTTCTCCAGACCGACACCAAGACCAGCTATCTCAAGCACGTTTAATAGTCCTCTTGCAAGCATTCTTAATCAGGCAACCGACAAAGAGAATTCCAATCCAAACCACCTTTCCCCAATCTAAACCTTTCTCCCACAAGGACTCTCTGTACTTTCCGGAAGTCATATTGGGGCTCATGTTCCACTGGTCTTTTCTCTCCCTCAGGGGTAGGAGCCTCATTCCTCCAGAGTCCTATCTGTGAACTTCAAATATTCAGGGTATCCTAACCCTCACGCAGGATCATCTCTGTTCCCACTCTGAGCCCTGTGTCCTTCCAGGGTTATGGCTCCTAGCCTGTGTCCTGCTCTCCAAGAACACTGCTCCCAACTTCTTACCTCAAAATGGCTGAGGGGCTTTCTCTGCAACTACTTGACCCCGCTACATCCTTCCCATTCATTTCATCTTTCTGGCTAGTTTACAAGATAATACTATATAAGTCATTAGAAGCTACTTAATTTCTTGTCTCTCAGGAAGGGGCATTGCCTGGATTCCTCTTCCCTCTCCTAATCATGGGTGCTAAAAAGCTAAACAATGAAATCTTGGACCAGGTGGTGTACAAAGAGCCAACCATATTATTAAACCCACATTAACTTGCCTCACTTCATTGTGAGTTTCACATTTTTAAATACCTTGTACCCCACTCCTCCTGGTGGCAGCAGTCTTAATGATCTCATCCTCCATCCCAACACCTCAAATCTTGGCAGCAGCTGGGCCAGATTAACTCCTGCCCATGGGTCAAAGGGTTTATTCAGCTTTAGGAGGCCTCCAAATGGCACATGATACCATTAAATCATGTTTTAAATGGCACACTGATGATGTCATTACACTGTATGGCTGCCAGTAGGGAGAGGAGGAGGAAGGAAGGGGGGAAAAGGAGAAAGGAGAAGGGGAAGGGGAAAGGAATGAAGGGGATAGGAGAAGGAAAGGAAGGAGAAGGCAGAACAGAGGAGGGAAGAGAAATAAGGGGAAGGAGAAGGAAGGGAAAGGGAAGCCAGGGCAGAGGAGGAGAGGGGACAGAAGGGGAAAGGAGAAGAAGAAGGAGGGGAGGGAAAGGAAAGGGAAGGGTAGCCCTCAGGGCAAGCAATGATGTCCTGAGAGAGGCCGAGGATCTCACTGGTGAATGCCAGGGTGCTTGTGAAATCCTCAAAATTGATTTGGCCAGAGTAAAGTCCCCCTCGAGTTAAACAATGATGCTCTCTAAACCTACCACTCTTCTGGGGAGAGGGGAAGAAGGAGAAATCCTGTCCCATGACCCAGTGAAACAGGAAGAAATAATAATAATAACAATGGCATTTATTAAGTGCTTACTATGTGCAAAGCACTGTTCTAAGTGCCAGAGAGGTTACAGGGTGATCAGGTTGTCCCATGGGGGGCTCACAGTCTTCATCCCCATTTTACAGATGGGGGAACTGAGGCACAGAGAAGTAAAGTGACTTGCCCAAAGTCACACAGCTGACAATTGGCGGAGCCAGGATTTGAGCCCATGGCCTCTGACTCCAAAGCCCGGGCTCTTTCCACTGAGCCATGCTGCTTCTCAAGAAATGGAATCAGAAGTCTGCAGCTCTTGAGTTTTCTTGCCAGTGGAGCCCTGGTGTACAGCAAACAAGACTACTAACCCATACCCCAAATTCCCCCCTCCTTCCCTCCCTCTTCCAACACACACACACATAAACACACACAAACACACACATATTTTCAGGCAGAAGCAGTAGATGCAGCAAATCCTTTATATAGTCTGGCAATGGCCCTGCTGGAGCAGCAGTAGAATCCAGAAATGTTCCCTTAGCAGTGATGTACTGCAGTTCTTACTGGTAGTATTGCTGTCCTTGTTCTTAATTCATTGCTTTTTTGTCCGGGTTGTGCAAATTCTTGCTTTATGTACCTGTTGCCAATTCCTCCTTCCTCTTTTTAGACTGTTGCCTTCTGTGTGCCAAAGTCCTTGCCTGAAATTTTATCCTTGTTTCTATATAATTATCCTTCATTCTCAAAGAAGGTGCTATTTACTGTCAGATTCTACTACTGGGGGCATAGAGAAGCAGCATGGCTCAGTGGAAAGAGCCAGGGCTTGGGAGTCAGAGGTCATGGGTTCTGATCCCAACTCCGCCACTTATCAGCTGTGTGACTTTGGGCAAATCACTTAACTTCTCTGTGGCTCAGTTACCTCATCTGTAAAAAGGGGATTAAGACTGTGAGCCCCATGTGGGACAACCTGATTACCCTGCATCTCCTTCAGCGCTTAGAACAGTGCTTGTCACATAGGAAATGCTTGACAAATACTATTAGTATTATTATTGTTATTAATATGTGTGATCATAAAGGCCAATGCGGATCTATCATTCATAACCACACTAGACCCCCTCCCCCACACACAGACTGTCCTTTATTGTACTTTTGTGTTTGCTGTTGCGTCTGGCATTGTTTTTTCTTTTCCCTCTGTTCGTCCCTGTCCTTGAGACACTTGTCCTCTGAAATCAATCAATCAATCATATTGATTGCATATTTACTGTGTGCAGAGCACTGCACTGAAAACTTGGGATAGTACAATAAAGCACAGTTGGTAGACACGTTCCCTGCCTACAGGAGCTTGTAGTCTAGAGGGAGAGACAGATATTAAAATAAAATTCTGTGGGGCTGAGGGTGGGATGAATATCAAGTGCTTCAAGGGCACAGATTCAAGTGCATAGACAGTGCAGAAGGGAGAGAAAATAAGAGAGGAGAGGGAATAGAAGAATGAGCTACTTCTTTCTGGACTGTTGGGTGTCATGCTGGTATATCTACAGCAATTGCCTCCAAATTTCAAACTGGCATGCAGCCTTATCTGAGGCTTTGTTATAATTTGCCCTTAAAACATTTCCTCAGTTACACATTAAATTATTGATTCTTATTACTCTTATTTTAAATATTTTTATGCCTGTCTTTTCCATTACAGTGTAAGATCCTTGTGGTAAGGGATTGTGTCTTTTCCTGATTATCCCAATGCTTGGAATATAGTAAGTGCTTATTAAAATGCCAACATTTTTGCTCCTGTTCTTTTCCAAGCATCCAGTACAATACTTTGCTCCCAATGGATGTTAAATCAGTGTCTTGTCAATTACTGCTACAACCACCCTCTTTGCTTCCCCTTTGCCACTTTCAGTTTACCATCTAGCAGCTGTGTGAATCATGTGTCCCACCCAGTGAAGTTAAAGTGAATTGAGCAATGCATAGCTTTAATGAGCAAAGCTTTAATGCTCGAGTACCAATTTATTTCCAGGTCTCTGTTATTTGTGATCCGGTCAGGACATTTGATATCAATACTGAGTAACTGTTGCTGATAAAACCGCTTTAAGGGGTGTGATATTTGGGGGTGGGGAGGGTTCCTCCAAATCTTCTCCCAGCTGGAAGAGCCCCCAAAGCCCACAGGGATGGAGAATTCTCGCCCCCTTGGAGTTTCTCTCTGCCTGGGGTGGGGAAATCTCCTCCAAAGTTGGCCCCCTGAAACCAAAAGCTAATCTCTGAAATCACTGCCACCACACTCTTCTTAATCAAACTAGAACCGCCTTCAGTCAAGTGGGTCAGGGGTTCAGCTAGCACTGCTGCTGTTACTGCTGTTGGATTGAATTGGATGTGACCAGCCTCCTCTCGCCCTTTAAACTCTACAATAGTGGGTTCCCTCTGTAAGCTTATATACTGTTCCTGCTTTCAACACAAACTGCTCTGCTTCAAATATGGACAGTGTGAATATTTATATAAATAGATGCCTTCAAGACATCTCTACTTGGATGTCCTCCTGTCACCTCAAGCCTAACATGTCCAAAACAGAACTCCTTACCTGCCCACCCAAATCCTGTCCTCCCCTTCACTTTCCCTCACTGTAGATGGCACCACCATCCTTCCTGTCTCACAAGCCCCTAACTTTATTGTTATCCTTGACACCTCTCTCTCAATCAACTCACATATTCAATCCATCAATAAATCCTGTCGGCTTTAACTTCACAATACCACTAAAGTTCTCCCTTTCCTCTCCATCCAAACTGCTAAAATGTTAATACAGTCACTCAGCCTCTCCCGTCCGGATTACTAAATCAGTCTCCTTGTTGACCTCCCTGCCTCCTGTCTCACACTCCAGTCCATACTTCCATACTTCACTCTGCTGCCTGAATCATTTTTCTACAGAAATGTTTAGGCCAGGTTTCCCCACTTCTCAAGAAGCTCTGGAGGTTGCCCATCCACTTCCGCATCAAACTAAAACTCCTCACTGTTGGTTTTAAAGCACTCAACCACCTTGCCCTCTCCTACCTCACCTCACTACTCTCCTACTACATACTTCGCTTCTCTAATGCTAACCTCCTCACTGTGCCTTCTCATCTATCTGGCCGCCACCCCCTTGCCAATGCCCTGCCTCTGGCCTAGAAAGCCCTCCCTACTCAAATATGACAATTACTCTCCCCTTCTTCAAAGCCTTTTTGAGGGCAGAGCTCCTCCAAGAGGCCTTCTCTAAGCCCCCCTTTCCTCTTCTCCCACTTCTTTCTGTATTGCCCTGACTTGCTCCCTCTATTCATCCCCAATCCCAGCCCTACAGTACTTACGTACATATCTGAAATTGTATTTATTTGTATTGATGTTTTTTTCCCCCGCCCCTAGACTGTAAGCTTGTTGTGGGCAGGGAATGTGACTGTTTAATATTGTACTCTTCAAAGTGCTTAGTACAGTGCTCTGCACACAGTAAGCTCTCAATAAATACAATTGAATGAATGAATATGATTGAATGAATTGAATGAATGAATGAATGAATGAAAGAAAATGGCATGCATTTTCTGATTCTGATTTTCTGATACATTCCTGATTAGAACTGTACAGCACTGTATTAGGCATTTAGGAAAATACAGCAGACTAGAGTTGGCAGACACAATCCCTACCTGGAAGGAACTTACAGTAAATATTCCATTGCTTCTACTACCATCTCAGCCAGTGGAGCTTTGTTCCAAAGCTGGTTTCAGTGCTTTTGTTTCTAGACTGTGAGCCCGTTTTTGGGTAGGGACCGTCTCTATAGGTTGCTGACTTGTACTTCCCAAGTGCTTAGTACAGTGCTCTGCAAACAGTCGGCTTTCAATAGATATGATTGAATGAATGAATGAATGCTGGTGAGCAGCCTGCACTGTGGGACCCTATCGTTGGGAGTCTTGTCAGGTCATTTGAGATTCAGAGGGGTTCATAAATGAAGTGGATGAAACTGCTGCAGGAGCCAGATATGTCTCCTGAGGTAGGTCCAGGCCTCACAGTCATTAAGGTGGTTGACCAGCTCGACAACCTCGCAGAACTTCAACCTGATGCTCCATCTCTCTCACTGTCGATCTCTTGCTCGCCCTGCCTGGCTCACTTTCCCCCTTCTTCTTCAATAGACCACTGCTCTCCTCATCTTCAAAGCCCTTCTGAAATCCCATCTGTTCCCATCTGTTCCAGGAGGCTTTCCCTGATTAATCTCTCATCTCCCAACCCTATTTCCCCACCAACTGCCACTTCAACACTTCTGAGTCACATAAGCACTTAATTATTACAACCTCCCGATGACTTGTTTGTCATTTGTCAAATTCCTCGCTGCTTAATTCTTAGACTGTGAGCACTTTGGGGACCAAGGATTGTGTCTATATTTCATTTGTGTACTTCTTTCCCAGTGCCTACTACAGTGTTTTGTCTGAATTAGGCTTTTAAGGTGTACTATTGTCCATGCTGCTGCTACTGCTAATGCTGCTGCTGCTGCTGTTGCTACTGCCATCACTACTACTGCCACACCACTACCACCACCACCACCATGGCATAGTGGACAGAGCACGGTCCTGGAAGTAAGAATGTCATGGGTTCTAACCCTGGATCTGCCACTTGTCTGCTGTGTGCCATTAGGCAAGTCACTTCACTTCTCTGTGCCTCAGTTACCTTTCCAGCGCTTGGTACAGTGCTCAGAGCTTAGTACAGTGCTTTGCACATAGTAAGCGCTTAACAAATGCCATTATTATTATTATTATTATTATTATTATTATTATTATTATTATCTGTAAAATGGAGATTAAGACTGTGAGCCCTATGTGGGACAGGGACTATGTCCAACCTGATTTACTTGTATCCAAGCCAGCGCTTAATACAGTACATGGCACGTAGTAAGCGTTTAACAAATACCATAATTACTACTACTACTACTATTATTTTGACACATTTATAACCAATTTTAAAGCTTTATGGGATTTTCCCAAGCGCTTAGTACAGTGCTCTGCACACAGTAAGCGCTCAATAAATACGATTGAATGAATGATTGAATGAATTTTAGCTGTTTCATATCTTTTTTCACTTACCAACCATATTCTGTTTTAATTTATTCCTGGTACTATGCTGGGTGTCTTCACTTACAATTATGCTATTTGCTGACTTTTTTTTTCTTTTAAGCAACTAGTAGTAGGGAGTTCATAAGTTTTAACTCTGTACAACTGTGTCTTTCTCATTCTCAGTTATTCTGCTATATTCTGCTGTCTCTTCCAGGACTTCCTGGTTCTCTCTAGAACTTTCTCACTTAAAGGGTATACAATTCTAAACACTAAAACCATTCTAATATAGTTTGTAAGAGCTTAAAATGTTTAAAGGCTCATACTCCCTGGATTCTAGAAGTGCAGTGAAAGAAGGGGCTCCTCACTCCATTTCTTGATTCTGAATTTTTGTCCTGAGGATAACAGGCCTCTTCTGGATCCACTCTGCAATCCCTAGCAGGCTGAGTGGCCCACGATCTTATTCCACTCTCTCTTTCTCCCTTTACATTAATCACTTGATTGAGCAATCAGTGGTATTCACTGAGCACTTACTCTGCAGAATAGTTTAGTTGGTGCATGAGAGAGCACAATAGAGTTAATAGACATGATCCCTGCCCCCAAGAAGCTTGCAATCTAGTGGAAGAGACAGACTCTAAAATAAATTGTAGGTAGGGGAAGCAACAGAATTTAATTTAATTTAACAGAGTTTATTTGAGATGCAGCATGGCTTAGTGGAAAGAGCACAGGCTAGGGAGTCAGAGATCATAGGTGCTAATCCCTGCTCCACCTCTTGCCTGCTGTTGACCTTGGGCAAGTCATTTAACTTCTCTGGGCCTCAGTTCCCTCATCCATAAAATGGGGATTAAGACTGTAAGCCCCTAGTGGGACAACCTGATTACCTTGTATCTACCCCACTGCTTAGAACGGTGCTTGTGACATAGTAAGCGCTTAACAAATATCATCATCATTATTATTATTAATTTACATTAGTACTGTTGGGGTGGGTATGTGGAGTGAGTTTCCAAGTCCTTAGGAAATAAGGACTCAGGTGCATAGGTGAATAGTTTGGGGAGTTGAGAGATTATTCAGGGAAGGCTTCCTAGAGGAGCTGTGATTTTAGTAAGACTTCTACTTACTTAACGTTCTTAATTATGTAATTACATATTTCACTCTGCGTCTGTATCATTTTTCTACAAAACTGTTCAGTCCATGCTTCCCCACTTCTCGAGAACCTGCAGTGTGGTTGCTCATCCACCTCCACATCAATCAGAAACTCCATCAGCTTTAAAGCACTTAATCACCTTGATCCCTCCTACCTTACCTTCTCTTACTACAACCCAGCCTACAAACTTCACTCCTCTATTGCCAACCTACTCACTATCACTCGATCTTATCTATCTTGCTGAAAGCTTTTTGACAAAGTTCTGCCTCTGGCCTGGAACACTCTCCCTCTTCATATCCAACACCCAATCACTCTCCCCACCCTCAAAGCCTTATTGAAGGCACATCTCCTCCAAGAGGCCTTCTCTGACTAAACCCTCATTTCCTCTTCTCCTACCTCCTTCCAGATCACCCTTGCATTTGGATTTGTTCCCTTTATTCATCCCTCCCTCAGTCCCACATCACTTATGTACATATTAATAATTTAATTATTTATATTAATGTCCATCTCCCCCTCTAAACTGTAAGCTCACTGTAGGCAGGGAACATGTCTACCAATTCTCTTGTATTGTACTCTTCCAAGGACTTAGTACAATGTTCTAAACACAATAAGTGTTCAATAAATATGATTAATTGATTGATTGATGGGGATGGGGACAAACTTCCAGATGTGCAGGGGGAGGGAGGGTAAAAGGAAGAGGTCAATGGTGAAAGAAATAATATCTGGGTAGAGTAAACTGGTTGGTATAAGAGGAGCTAAGTGTGAGGGCTGGGTTGTGGAAGAAGAGTGAAAATAAATAGTGGGGAAAGAACTGATCATGTGTCTTAGAACTGATGGTCAGGAGTTTCTGTGAGATGCAGAGAGGTATGGACAATACCCATACCACTCCCCCGATGAGCACAATGTAGAAAACACCCAAACAGCAGCTTGCTCCAGTCCAAGTACCTTTATTCCCATTCTCTCCCAGGAGGTGCCAGTACATGTCCACAGGTCCAGGAGCTGAGCATGCCTGACCAGCCTGCAGAACTGGTCTTTGATAGCTTTTTTCCATTCAACTCATTCCTCCCAGAGAAAGTCATGCGGACACAAATCCTCCACATCCTTCAATTGGCTGTCAATCAGTTCCCTCAGGTTATCTCCAACAGCATTTGTTCTTTCTGGTGGGACACTCCAGGACCACCATCCTGGGTTCCCTGCTACCACTTGGCTGTGGTGGTCTGTGGCTTGAGTGCTGGGCAGTGCGGTATAAGGGTCAAATCCCACAATACATTCCTGAGGGCAGGGAAGCCAAGCCCGAGTCCATGCCATTGTGGGGCTGAGTGGTGGGGATTGAGGAAGGAGGCACCAGGGGATTGTCAGGCCAAGTTCTGCCCACCATTAACTATAAAATGCATTGAGTGGGGGAAAAGGGTATGAAGAGAATCTGGAACCAAGGTTCTGATTTCCAAGGAGAGGGGGAAGGAAACGCCAACCCCATGGCAGCCTGGACTCTCTGCTTGATATGTGTGCCGTCGTTGCTCCTGCCCATACCTCAGAAACTGGGCATCCCTCTCTTACTTCCATTGTGGCAGCAGTAGCCAGAGCTCTTGGTGTGATGCATGCAACTGTCCTCATTCTCACCCATGTACCAGATCCATTGATGTCCACTGATGCTGATCACCCACATCCCAGGAATGCCAAAATGCCCCATTCCTCTAAACCAGTTTCCATGGGCAGATTCCTGATTGTGATCCTTGGCTCTTCCCAGCAGTGCAATCAACACAGCTCAGGTGGGTGGCCCCCACCACCCTCAAAATTAGGCAAGGGGGAATCCAGGTAGGTAACACTACCTCACCTTAATGCTAATAAGAGCAGTTTAACTTCCTTCTGTGGTTACCCCTCACCTTCCTGTACCCCACTGACTCTAGGGCCAATCTGACACATCACCAGGTGGGGCCCCCCACAGTGGAGCCTGAAACACCCCTCTAACCAGTCCGGACTACCTTACCCACTATACGAGACAAGACTGGTGGGGTGCCAAGGCTGGGAGTCACCCTGGCTATCACGGGGTCTCTGCCCCTTACGCATCCCACTTTTCCAATGTAAGGATCTACTTCTGGACAGTTCAAGTGCACGCCACTGCAAGTTTCTCTCACTTCAGGTCTGGGAAGAGTACAAGTCAGCTTGCCCTTCTGGCCACCTACTATCCAATGGCATATGAAAAGTCTGGACTCTATCTCTCTGGGTACTGCTCCCAGTACTCCTTGGCCAGCTGTCCCCCAGCTAATTCCCTCAATCCCTGACTGGTCATGTGGTGTGCTGTGATCTTAATTGTGGCCTGTGCAGTCCTTGGTCCAAGGCCACAGTGCCCTTCCATGAGGGGACATGAGCCAGAGGCTTGTTGTCTGTATCCATCCAATTATGGATCATCCACCACCCAACCACCTGTTCGGCAACAAATAGACGTCATCAGAGGCCTCATCTCAATGGGCCATGGGCCTGTGGGGCATAGGTTGCATTGGGGTAGCTGCTATGGCCTTCACAGCTTTCAGTGTACAAATCCAAAGATCCAAAGATCAGCACATAGGTCTACAATACAAACCTCACCTCCATTCTGACTCCATGATCCTTCAGAAAGCCACAGCAGGGCTTCAATTCGCCAGCCTTCTGCCCTTCCAGCCTTATCATCAGGGGCCACTCCACACATCAACCACATTGGGCTTTCACTGGGGACAGCCATTGTAAAGTGAACACAGTGGGTATAGGTGCACCTAGACAACTATCCTCTTTCTTAATCTGGGAAGCAGCTGCTCCAAGTGTTCCTCCTACATTCCATGGTACGGGATCACTAGTTCTCCTTCCCGAACAGCTCCAGAGTGGGAGCTTTCTAGAAGGCATCCCTCACTTCTCACCAGGCTATGTGGGCTTTAAGGCGCAGAAGGAAACCTTTATCGCAGAACACCAGATCACCCACCTAGGGTGGAAGGCAGTACCGTCTCTGGGGTCTGGGCCATTCTCCTGGACGATGATGGGATGGGTACGGCTTCCAGAGTGCCCTCGGCCCAGCTGATGATGTCATCTCAGGCAGCTCACATCACACCAGTCTACCATGCCTTAATGGAACATCTGCTAGACAATCATTGACTTTCTGCCTTTTCCAGTCAGTGGAACCCCACCCCTGCAGGGCAAGGATTGTCCAATCAAGAGTTTTCCTTAGAAAACAAAATTAGTTACATGTTGGATTGGCTGGCCAAAGCCCCTTTTAATTAACGTACCAATAACCACTAGAGATATTTTAAGGTAGGAAGATGTACGCAGAATGACGCTTTAGAGAAAAATGATATAGACAGTGAATGCAGTCTGGACTGGAGAGGCTGGAGGCAGGAAAGTCAGAGTAAAGGCTAATGCAGTAGTTGAGATGAGCTATATGAAGCATTTGGACCAGTGTGGTGGCAGTTTAGATGGAGTGGAATGGATGGATTCTGGAAATGCCGTGAAACAGAACTGACAGAATTTGGTGACTGAATATATAAATCGAAAGAGCCAAGAATAATACTAAGGCTGCAGACTTGTGAGACAAGGAGGATGGTGATGTCAAAAGTGATGGAAAAGTTGGGGAGGACACTGTTTGGAAAGGAAAATGGAGAGTTCAATTTTGGACATGTTTAACTTGAGGTGTCAGTGGGACACTGAAGGCAGAAGGAATGTGAAACTGCAGAAATGGAGAGAATTTAGGGCTTGAGATGTGAATCTGGAGGTTATGGTATTTGTTAAGTGCTTACTATGTGCCAGGCACCATACTAAAGACTGGGGAGGTTACAGCAAATTGGTTTGGACACAGTCCCTTTCCCATATGGGTCTCACAGTCTCAAACCCCGTTTTACAGGTGAGGTAACTGAGGCACAGAGAAGTGAAGTGATTTGCCCAAAGTCACACAGCAGACAAGTGGCAGAGCCTGGATTAGAACCAAGGACCTTCTAACTCCCAGTCTCATGCTCTATCCACTACATCATGGTTATCCACAAAGCAATATTAGTTGAAGCTGGAACAGCAAATGAACTCCTCAAGGGAGTAGGGGTACATGGAGAACAGAAGGGGACAAAGAGTAGAAAGCGATGGGAGACAGTGGAAGAGCCGGAGAAGGAGACTGAAAAGACGTAACCAGAAATACAGAAGAACTAGAAGATCATGTCAGAAAAACCAAGGATAGTGTTTCTAGGATAAGGGGGTGAAGTAGCGTGGCTCAGTGGAAAGAGCCCGGGCTTTGGAGTCAGAGGTCATGGGTTCAAATCCCGGCTCCACCAATTGTCAGCTGTGTGACTTTGGGCAAGTCACTTAACTTCTCTGTGCCTCAGTTACGTCATCTGTAAAATGGGGATTAAAATTGTGAACCCCCGTGGGACAACCTGATCACCTTGTAACCTCCCCAGCGCTTAGAACAGTGCTTTGCACATAGTAAGCACTTAATAAATGCCATTATTATTATTATTATTATTATTATTATCCATTATGAAAAACTGTTGAGAGGTCAAGGAGGATTAAGACAAGAGTAGAATACATTAGTTTTGACAACTCCTAACTGTGGGTGTCCCTCAAGGTTCAGTGCTGGGTTCCCTTCTATTCTCTACCTACACCCACTCCTTTGAAGAACTTATTAGCTACAATGGCTTCAACTACCACATCTATGCAGACGATACCCCTACAACTACATCCCAGATCTCTGTCCCTCTCAGCAGTCTCGCATTTCCTCTTGCCTTCAAGACATCTCTACTTAGATGTCCTCCTGTCACCTCAAACTTAATATGTCTAAAACAGAACTGCTTATCTTCCTGCCCAAACCCTGTCCTCCCCCTGACTTTCCCATCACTGTAGACAGCACCACCAACCTTTCTGTCTCACAAGCTCCTAACTCTGGCGTTATCTTTGACTCCGCTCTCTCATTCAAGCCACATTTATTCAATCCATCACTAAATCCTGTTGGTTCCACCTTCACATCTCTAAAATCTGCCCTTTCTTCTCCGTCCAAACTGCTACCATGCTGTCCTCCCTGACTCCTGTCTCCCTCATTCCAGTCCATACATCACTCTGCTGCCCAGATCATTTTCCTACAAAAACATTCAGACCATGTTTCCCCACTCCTCAAGATACTCCGCTTGTTGCCCATCCAGCTCCACAACAAACAAAAACTCCTCGCCATTGGCTTTAAAGCACCGAATCACCTTGCCCATTCCTTCCTCATCTCGCTACTCTCCCACTACAACCCAGCCTGTACATTTCACTCCTCTAATATTACCTTCTCACTGTTCCTCTATCTCCTCTATCACAATGCCAACCTCTTGCCTGCATCCTAACTCTGGCTTGGAATGCCCTCCTACTTCATATCATATATTTTACTCTCCCTACCATTTAGTACAGTGCTTCGCACAAGGTAAGTGCTCAGTAAATATGACTGATTGACTGACTCTCTGGCTGACATGTAGGAAGTCAGGGGTGACCTTGAAGAGAGCAGCTTCAGAGAAGTAGAGGGGGCAGAAGCAGTGGGAATTGAAAGAGGGAAAGTGGAGTTGTTAGTGAAAACAACTGAAATGCAGCTTGGCCTAATAGAGAGAACAAGGGCCTAGAAGTCAGAAGATCTGAACTCCAACTTTTGTCTGCTGTGTGACCATGGCCTAGTTGCTTCAACTTATCTGTGCCTCATTTACCTCATCTGTAACACAGGAGTTAAAATTGTGAGCCCCATGTGGGATATGGACTGTGTCCAGCCTGATGACCTTGTATCTACCCTAGTGCTGCTTGGCACATTGAAAGCACTTAACAAATGTTTAGAAAAAAACATTTAGAAAAAAAAGTGTTTGAATCAGAATGGTAAGTAGGAGATAGGGTAAGACTTTGAAGGTGTGGTGGGGTCAAGTAGGGGACTTTAAGGTTTTAAAACGATTCACTAACATAGTGGGTGTGGAGGCATGAGAAGATGTCCTTGAGTGGAGCAGAAAATTTAGCAGTGGAGGTAGAAGCTCATTAGCCGTGCTCAGTCCTATGTCTTGAGTGCTAATTTGTGACAGCTCCTGTTAGCTAACTGCTGAGTCCTGATTGCTAACAGGAGTTGTCACACACCTTCAAGCTGTCCAACTTTCAGTTTGGGGTATTTGTCACCCGGGAGTTACAGTTAATAGTATTACCTGCACACTCACGTGTTGCCATAGCCTCAAGGGCACAATCTCCTCTGCCAACAGAAGGAATCAGCATGGCTTTATGGATAAAGCATAGGCCTGGGAGCCAGAAGGACCTGGGTTCTTATCCTGGATCTGCCACTTTCCTGTTTTGTGACCTTAGACAAGTCATTTAACTTCTCTGGGCCTCAGTTACACCACCTGTAAAACGGGGAGTAAGAGAGTGAGCTCTGTATAGGACAGGGACCGTGTCCAACCTGATTAATTTGTATCTACCTCAATGAACATAGTAAGAACTTAAATACCATAATTATTACTATTATAGAGAAGCATGATGTTATTACCCTCTCACTTTGTATTGCACTGGTGAGGTTGTAATCCTAGGTGACTGCAGCCAGATCTGGATGAAGAAAATAAGAAAATAACCCGTAATCAGTAGCACTCCATTAAGCAGCAAACTAAATCCAACAGAGTTTAAAGTACTTGCTTTGTGGTTCTTTCATGTATTTCCTTCTCTAACCCAATAAACTCTGGAATCCCAACTCCTTGGCTGTTCACTTGCCGCCTGAACTCTTGAACTGTGCAATGTATTGATTAGCACTTTCATTGGATAATTGTATTTACCAACGGGGAACACTATGACATCATTATTCTCAAGCTTGGCTTCAGATCATTTTGCTTAAAAAATATTATCTTAGACATGATTATGGCAAACAAAGTGTATTTGTAAGGGAAATCAACTCACCCTAGCAGAACAAGCCGCTGGTTAGGCTTAATCAGTAGACTACTGTGTTGAAACCACTCCCACACTTTCTGTGGAAGACTGCAATTATACACTATGTGTGCTGCTTAGGTAATTTCAAAACTTTCATCAAAGAAAATTGGGAAAAAAAGGGAACCTTCCTTCCTTTAATTACTGCATTTGTTAAGGCAGTGGACCTGTACGAATGTCTTGGAGTACCAGCAAACTGCCTCTGTAAATATTGTTACTTATTTAAAACTTGGATTTTGCCTGCAAATCTGTTTGTCATCTCAGTTGCCTGAACAAATAAAGAGAATCAGTTCAGGAGAGCACCTGTAATGATGATGCATGCCTCAGAGGCTGGGGAAGTTGGGCCAAATGAAGCTTAAGGTGCTAAATTAGTCAATCAGTGGTGTTTATTGAGCACTTACTGGGTGCAGAGTACATGCAAATAATATGGGACAGTCCATTACAATAGAGTTTGTAGACACATTCCCTGCCTGCTACTGTGAGTTGTAAAGCCTGTGTGGCAAGGCTTTGATTAAAGTGGCAATTAGTGAAAATTGTAGACACTTCTATTGTCATGAGAAAGATGAGTTGTTGCAGTTTTCCTCAGGCCCATAGAATGTTGAAGGAAAGTCATAGAATAAGCAAAGGTTCAAACAGTTTCAACTGCAAAAAATATGGGGAAAATCTGCTTTGCATTCCCAATAACTAATGTTCTGTTCAATTGGAAGCAAAATTGAGGTTATTCCTTCCCTGATGGTTGGATCTTTCGCTAATTTCTTTTTAGCTAAGTATATAATCGACACACCTCTCAGTGTCGCACCTGGAGAGTTTCCAGTACTCTACCGGTCTCGACTACGGGAGGGAAAGTCAAAGCAGAGGCATACCGATTCCATTCCTAGCTTGGGCAGTGACCAGCGAGTAGAAGGTAGTCTGCTACAAGTCAAAACTCACCTGTGCTGGGCAACCGCAACATGGGTGACGACTCAGGTTTACTGTGTGGAAGGAGGCAATGGTAAACCACTTCCATATTTTTTACCAAGAAAATTCTATGGATACACTACCAGAATGATTGCAGATAGAGGTAAGGCGTTTTGGGAGAGATGTGCCCATGGCGTCACTATGGGTGGGAGACGACGCAACAGAATAAGACAAGACAAGACATAATCTAGGAAAGATTTCTTCTTGGGTATTGCTAATTAAGGAAACCAGAAGATGGTGTGTTTGGGGTTGGGGTGATGGGGGAGGTATTTTTAAAATCATTATTTCCTTTCTATCTCTGATTCTGAACCAAGAGAATGATATTCTGTTTTATAATCAGCATTATTAAGGCTGATGTTTGAGCAGGGCTCCCCTACCTGAACACCGGTGAAAGTGGAAAGGAGGGTCATTCAAACAGGGGGCCTGTAATACAGTGGGCTGACAATCCACAGCACCTCAAGCAATAGGAACTGTGGCCATTCCTGCTGTAGGAAGAATTTCCAGGATAGCCTGGCAAGGCAGGGCACTTAGTTATGGTTGTCACCTGAAGAAAGCCACAACCTCATCCTGGGGAGTGCAACAGTAGAACAGAGAAGCAGCATGACATAGTGGATAGAGCATGGGCCTAAGAGTCAGAAGGTCATGGGTTCTAATCCCAGCTCCACCTCGTGTCTGCTGTGCGACTTTGGGCAAATCACTTCACTTCTCTGGGCCTCAGTTACCTCAACTGTGAAATGGGGATTGAGACTGTGAACCCCATTTGGGATAGGGACTGTGTCCAACCCGATTTGCTTGTATCTACCCCAGAACTTAATAGAAGCATCTGTAAGCATTTAACAAATACCATAATTATTATTATTATTACTAAGAGTATTTTTAAGTACTTACTGTATGCAGAGCACTATACTGAACACTGGGAATGAGTAAATGGGTGGGAATTAGGCACATTCCTTGTTCCTCAGGGAGCAGCTTATCAACAGTGAACCCCCAGGTTTTTCTCAGCATATGGAGGACAGGGGCGGGAAAGGGGGATAAAGAGGAAGACGGGGCTCTGAACGCCAACCCCATGGTGGTGCCTGCAGGCAAGAAATAGTATCTCAAGATCCCCTGAACTTCTGGAAGGCCCAAGACAATCAATCAATCAATCTATTAATCAATCAATCCATGGTATTTACTGAGTACTTACTGTATGTAGAGAACTGTACTAAAGGCTTGGGAAAGTGCTATGCAATGGAGTTGGTAGATGTGATCCCTGCCCACAAGGCACTTACAGTCTACAGTCAAGAGACCCAACCTTCCTCTCACAATGGGTGGGCCCCAAGCCACCATTCCACCCTAAGCTGTGTCCAACCAGGGACCAGGACACTAGATACACCCCCGACTCCCTCAGGTCCCCTAGGACTACTCCCCAGAGTAGGGCTGGACCGATAGATCATTTGTAGCAAAACTAGTGTCATTTGGTGGCAGTCACCCTTTCCTAGTCCTCTCCATGCATCTTGGACCAAATAAGAGGCGGGGGACATGCCCTCCCCAAAGACATGATGAAACACACCTACAGAAAGCAGTGTATGGACCTGAATTCTGTTACTCCAGAAGTCCATGAGGAAAGTCCCTCTGAGATTGTATGGCTCTCAACTGAGAACAGAACTCAACGTATTTATTTACAGGCAAGAGTGAGAGATAAAATGTCAAATATGCCCATTTTTATGAATGAACTCTGAGTCTTTTCGATTTATGTTACTTGTGATGGTCCTGTTGGAATGTATCATCTTGGGGTTGGGTATCAGTTCTTTAGACAAGAAGTTCATGGAGCCTCTAGAAACTTGGGGCATAAACCTACTTCTTACCCTCTCAGCTTTCCATCCACTCACCCAATCCTGCCCACTTATTCCAAGCACTCTCATTTGTAATAATAATAATAATAATAAAACGCTGACTTACTCCATGCCAAAGGTAATAGCTCTCCTCAAACAAAGGCTTCACAAGGATTAGGACACAGGAGTCAGGCTTAAAAACAGAGCTAGGCCCTATATGAAACAAAATCATTAGTGCAAAAAGGATTGATCCTTCCAAGGCAAACAGTATGGAAGGAAATGTTAGTCATGCATTGTGCATTGGTCTTTAAATCCAAAGTCACATGCATGAATTGGATGTCACCATCGATAGCATCATTTTCTGAAACACAGGACTACTAGATAAAGGAACCCATATAGCCCTAATCCTGTATCCCTGGGCCCCATTTCCAATTTCCCCAGCATACTTACTTGGAGAGTTTGAGAACTGAGACAGGCAAGGTCCCATGTTTGTTGGGGATAAGTGAGGGTGGGCGATGTGTACCTTCTTTTATTTTACATGGCAGAAGATGGAACGGAGAACAGTTTGGGGTTTCAGACACATCTGGCATGTCTGTTAGAGAAATGTGCATTCTTTTTGCCTATACAATACAACTCATAGGGAAGAAAAATCTATGACATGTAGCTTCATTGTTCTTAAGATAATTTTGCTCTTTGTGAAGACTAATTTTTTATTAAAGTAATCAAGATGATTTCTTATTGTCAAAATGCAGTACCAACAAACCATCTTTTTTATCTGTGTAGCAAAATACTAAGTGAATGCCATTTAAATGATGATCTTGTACAACATGGGCTTAATCACTACATGATTACTTAGCTAAAAGTAGATATTAACTTAGTGAAAGGTATTTTTTCCACCAGCAGTCAACCCAAATTAACAGTGTGTGCCAACTGATGGAAATCCTAGATAAAATTAAATTAATTTGACTCTAAGCCAATGAGGCTTACTAATTCAAAGCACCAGTACAAAGAGAAGAAACAGCACACTTTTTAAAATGCGAGATTATTCTACTTTTTATAAACCAACTACTGATTATTAACTTTAATTAAAAAGCCACCACTGCTTTCTAATCAAGAGACAGAAAGAATGGAAGATTAGCAGATTTCTACGGTCTCTTTCTAGTCCATGACATACCTGTGTCTCCATTAGGTCTCATATGACCTCTAAAGAAGTCACCAGACAATTAGATACTGGGGCAGGAGGTGACTGACTCAGTACTGCGACAACCAGAGGAGCAGAGATTGATAATGGGTTCGGTTCCAGACCCAGGACCCCACAACAATCCCAAACAAAAGCCTGGGGGATCAGGAAACTCCCAAATTCATTCATTCAATCATATTTATTGAGTGCTTCCCAAATCCTAGTGGAAAGAGTACAGGAGTCAGAGGACCTGGGTTTTAATCCAAACTCTACCATTTACCTGCTGTATGACCTTGGGCAAGTCACTTAACTATTCTGTGCTTCACTTACTTCATCTGTCATATGGGGATTAAATTTTACAGCCTTCTACTTAGACTGTGAGCACCATGTGGGAGAGAGACTATGTCCAATCTGATTAATTTGACTTAATTCCAGCACATAGAATAGTGCTTGGCACATAGTAAGCACTCAACAAATACCATAATTCTTATTATTATTATTCCCCTAACCTAACCCGCATCTATTCCTGCTCAACCCCGATTGGCAAGAGTGATAAGCAGGTGATGAACTGGGGGATGGCGGAGTGTGAAAGGTTGAACTAACGAGGCGCAGCATGGGCTAGAGTCATTTCCGTTGCATTCTTGAATTCCGCCAATCTATTCCTGCCATGCCTGATTCGATCCATTCACTTTTCCTCCTTCCTCCAAGACCCTCATTCACTCATTCAATGGGTACAGGAGCAGAGCCTGGAAAGGGGCTGCAGGGGACTGGGCCAGTTAGAAATTAGAACAGATCCCACTCCTAACACTGAACCTCACCCCATTCTGTCCACCCCATCTCTCAACTTCACAATTTCCACTACCACTCTTCCAAGAGCTGGGATGGAGAAGAGAAACAGGGGAGCTGAGATCAGCAGAGGCAGGGGTGGGGAACTGGGCCCAATCTGTCCTGACACCCTTTCATCGGTGACAAACTGAGAATGGGCAAGCAGAATGGCATAGGGGATAGAGCACAGGCCTGAGAGTCAGAAGGCTATGGGTTCTAATTTCAGCTCCACCACTTGTCTGCTGTGTGACCTTGGGCAAGTCACTTTACTTCTCTGGGCCTCAGTATCCTCATCTGTAAAATGGGCTTTGAGGCTGTGAGCCCCACATGGGACAAGGACTGTGTCCAACCCAATTAGCTCGTATCTACCCCAGCTCTTAGTAAAGTGCTCGGCACATAGTAAGTGCTCAGCAAATGCCATAATTATTATTATTATTAAGTGGGCACAGTAGGGTTGGGAGCCGGAGGAGCCTGGCAGTGAGGTAGTGGAGGGTAGGAGGACAGGGGACTCAGACTTATCTTCAATTCTTGTACTCCATTCCTGTTAGGAGGGGAATCAGGAAGCCAGGAAGTAGAGAAGCAAGGGATAGGTGCAGGGGAATAAGGAGATGGATGGGGTGAAAGCTCCTTTGGGGAATTGAACAGGATCAGAGCCACTGCCTTGCATGACCTGGCCAGTCATAATAATAATAATAACAATAATAATAATAATAATAATGGTATTTGTTCAGCACTTACTATGTGCCAAGTATTGTTCTAAGTGCTGGGGTAGATACAAAGTAATTAGGTTGTCCTATGTGGGGCTCACGGTCTTAATCCCCGTTTTACAGATGAGGAATCTGAGGCACAGAGAAGTTAAGTGGCTTGCCCAAGGTCACACAGCAGACAAGTGGTGAAGTCAGGAGTAGAGCCCATGACCTCTGACTCCCAAGCCCGTGCTCTTTCCACTAAGCCACGCTGCTTCTCATAATTATAGTACTTGTTAAGTGCTTACTATGTTCCAAACTCTGTGCTAAGTGCTGAATGGATACAAGCAAATCGGGTTGTATACAGTCCCTGTCCTACATGGGGCTCACAGTCTCAATCCCCATTTTACAGATGAGGCAACTGAGGCACAGAGAATTTAAGTGACTTGCCCAAGGTCATACAGTAGACAAGTGATGGAGCCGGGATTGGAACCTATGTCCTTTGGACTCCCAGGCCCAAGCTCTAGCCACTAAGCCAGGCTGCTTCTCTTCATGAGCCCCAGCTATCATGAACCTTCTGCCTGACACCCCATTTCTCACTCTGAGAATTCCAGAGCCGGGGAATGAATGGGTAGAGGATGGTGAGAGCTTGGGAGCTCTCAGCCCGCTGTCCTAGATTCGTCTCCTTGGGGAACAAAGCCTGGAAGCTGGGAAGTTTAGGAATCTGGAAGCCAGGTTCCAGGAGTTGGACCCTAGCCTGAGGTCTCTTCCCATCTACTGAGGTCACAAAAGAACTTTCAGCTAACCATGAGGCCGTTAGGAGGGCATCTAAAAGGGCAACTCAGAGTCTTTTTTGGCAAATAAGAATGCCCAAAGTCAGAGTCTTTTCTGCCCTCTTGCTCCTTGACTTCTAAGTTACTTCTCAGATGACCATTACTTCTTATCAGACTTGTTCTCTCTGACCTGGATTTTACCAACAGAAGTCTCATCTTGGTTCTGTTCCTACTTACTCTCTGATAACTGCCAGTGTTAACTGCTAATTGTGAGAAGCAGTGTGGCTTAGTGGATAGAGCATGGGCCTGAGAGAAGGATCTGGGTTCTAATCCCAGCTCTGCCATACATCTGCTGTATAATCTTGGGCAAGTCACTTAACTTCTCTGGGCCTCAGTTACCTCATCTGTAAAATGGGGATTAATAGTGTGAGCCCCATGTGGGAAAGGGACTGTGTCCAACCTAACTTGTATCTACTCCAGGGCTTAGAACAGTCCTTGGCACATAGTAAGTGCTTAACAAAGACCATTATAATAATTATTATTATTTTGTGTCACAAAATTCAATTCTGAGCCCTTTAGTCTTCTGGTTCTTACTCTCCTGGGGAGCTCAATCTCTCCCATGGCTTCAGCTCTTACCTCTATGCAGGAATTTTCCAAATGTGCATCTCCAGCCTTGAGCATCCAGTGATTTACAATATCAAGGTTCTTTTTATCCTCTGGCACCTTAAATTCAATATGCCCAAGCTGAATTCCTCATACCTTTCCTTAAACCTTCTCTTCCTAATGTTGCCATTACAGATAACACCATTATCATTCCCTGATTTTCCAAGTTTGCGATCTTGATGGCATCTTTGAATCCACTCCCATGTTCAGATTTAAGTGGGAAGGGGACCTTTTTTCTCAGCTGGAAGGCCACATACATAAAAGTGTGTGCCACATATACAGACAGCAAGGCCTAGTGGAAAGAGCATGGGCCTTAGAGTCAGAGGACCTGGGTTCTAATCCTGGCTAAACCACTAGTCTGTTGGGTGACCTTGGGCAATCAATCAATCAAGAGTATATATTGAGTGCTTATTACGTGCAGAGCACTGCGCTAAATACGTGGGAGAATGCAGTACAACAGAGTTAACAGACTCCTTCCCTGCCCGCAAAGAGCTGACAGTCTAGAATGGGAGACAGATATTAAAATAAATACATAAATTTAAAGGTATTTACATAAATGCTATGAGGTTGAAGATGGGGTAAACATCAAATGCCAAAAAGTAACAGGTCTAAGTGCTTAGGTGACAAAAGACACATTAACTCCTCTGTGCTTCACTTCCCTTATCTGCAAAATGAGGATTCAATACTTGTTCTACTTCCTACTTAAATTGTGAGCCCAGTGACTTTATTATCTTATATCTACCCCAGCTCTTAATACAGTGCTTGCCATTAGTAAGCCCTTAACGAATACCACTGTTATTTTTGATGTTATTATTGTTGTTATTATTATTATTTAAAGTATTTAGTGTTCCTGCTACCTATCATTAAAATTGTTATGGCATTTATTGCATGAAGAGCTGTTCATGTGTTTCCATGCAAATTTGCAAAACTTATAATTATATTAATATATTTGATACCAGTATTCTTACCGTAGCAATCATTACCATCATTACTTATTGTAAGCACTTCTTTGTGCAAAATACTAAGTTCCGGCAAAAGGTACAGGGATAAATATTCAAATAATAGTAATAATAATAATGATGGTATTTGTTAAGCGCTTACTATGTGCAAAGAACTGTTCTAAGCACTTATGGAGGTTACAAGGTGATCAGGTTGTCCTATGGGGGGCTCACAGTTTTAATCCCCATTTTACAGATGAGGTAACTGAGGCACAGAGAAATTAAGTGATTTGCCCAAAGTCACACAGCTGACAGTTGGCGGAGCCAGGATTTGAACCTATGACCTCTGACTCCAAAGCCCGGGCTCTTTCCACTGAGCCATGGAGATGCAGTTTTGTGTGTTGTCTGTCGGTGGTATTTCTATCAGTAGTATTTCTTGAGTACTCACTTTATGCAGAGCACTGTACTAAACACTTGGGAGAGTACAATGAAACAGAGTTGG
Organism: Tachyglossus aculeatus; assembly: GCF_015852505.1. NCBI lineage: Eukaryota > Metazoa > Chordata > Mammalia > Monotremata > Tachyglossidae > Tachyglossus > Tachyglossus aculeatus. Next base: position 21,609,927 of record NC_052081.1, on the reverse strand, counting down.
TAGACACATTCCCTTACTTCAAGGAACTTACAGTCTAGGGGGAGAGATAGATATTAATATTAATAAATAAATTATGGCTATGTGCATAAGTTCTGTGGATAGGGTGAATATCAAGTGCTCAAAGGATCCAAGTGCACAGATGATGCAGAAGGGAGAGGAATTATAAAAAATTTTTATCTGGCTGGATATTGGGATGGGCTGGTTAGAATCAATGTAATAGCCAGACGTGGCTTTCATGCTATAGTTGGCCCACCTCTGAGCTAACGCCCTGTTAATCCTTTCTGCATAACACAGTCTACCCATCTAGACTTTGAGCTTGTTGTGGGCAGGGAATATGTCTCTTAAGATTGTTATATTGTACTCTCCCAAGCACTCAGTACAGTGCTCTGCATACAGTAAGTACTCAATAAATACAATTGATTGACTGACTTTTTAGAGATCCACCCCCTTCTCCTCTTTTAAAGCTACAACCCTATATACACCCTTATCACCTTCTAATTGAACTATTATCACAGTCTGATCATTAGTCTTCTTCTTTCCAGTCTCTGCCCTCTTCAGTCTATTTTACATACAGCTGCATTCACCATCTTCCTGACACAGCAAAGTAAATCAGTCCCCTCCTCAAACATCACCAATAAAGCAAAAATTTCTGATCATCGACTCCAAGACTCTCCAAAAGTTCTGTCTCAGTATTGGGGGAAAAAGCTCCATCTGGCCTATGCTCGAGAGTGGCTATTGGCCAAGGTGGCAACTGGGAACTACATTGCATTTATTTGGTGACCCTTTAGCTCCTGGGCTTCAACCTTGAGTAGCCATCTATCAATCCAGCCCTACATACAGGTATCTAAAGAATGAGGCATATTGTAGGAACACAGTAAAAGGATGTTTGTGTTTTTTAAAAACCTGCTCAAATCACCAAGGGCAACCACATAACATCAAGGAATGAGGAGGAAGGGGAGAGAACATTCCATTACTTTTAGCTCTTCTGTCTGATTTCTTCTGGGACTCTGAGCATATGCTTATTTCTATGGCTTCCCTGTGTACTTCTTAAGAAGTCAAAGTAAGAAACCAGCCCAAAGGCATTCCCCGGTGTTTTGTTTTAAATGCCACGAGCAGTCTCTAAGATCAGCCAGAATCGGTGAGCTCCACAAAGCAGAACTGTGAAAGGTTTCTGCTCCCGGAGGCTCTAGATTATGGCTGAGACAGGCAGAATATAGCCTTCCATTGCTGACCTCAATGAGCAACCAGGGATATTTGATGGCTAAAGCACTGTCAGGTAGATTGGGCCAAGTGCATTAACTGCTTTATAAGTGAGTAATAAAGCCTTTAAACTGATGAGAAATTTCTTGGGGAGGCCACGTTTTTCTAGTAGAAGTCACACGTTTTAACAACTGGTCCCCACAAGGGTTCATCAGGTCACACATGCAGAAGGCCATGAGCCCAACTATTAGGGGCTTAACAGAGGACAGGGACATGCTGGCCTGTTAATCATGCTAAACTCTGTCCCAGGTGCATATGAAGACTTAAAAACTATTCTTGTCTTGTCTTATGCAGTCGAGTCTTTTCCAACCCATAGCGACACCACAGACACATCTCTTCCAGAACACCCCGCTCTCCATCTGCAATTGTTCTGGTAGTGCATCCATAGAGTTTTCTTGATAAAAATACAGAATTGGTTTACCATTGCTGCCTTCTGTGCAGTAAACTCTAGTCTCTGCCCTCGACTCTCTCCCATGGCACTGCTGCCCAGCATGGGTGAGTTTTGACTTGTAGAAAATTGTCTTTCAACTCGCTAGCCAGTGCCCAAGCTAGGAATGGAATGAATAGGCCTCTGCTTGACTCTCCCTCCCATAGCCGAGACTGGTAGAATACTGGAAACTCTCTAGGTGTGACTCTGAGAGGGCCAAAAGCTATTCTAGAGTCCTGAAAATACAATCTTTGGCCACCATGTTCTACTACACTTTTTGAATCTGCAGTCGTCCTTGTGTTATGTTGTTTTGTCATTATCATTTGAATCTTTCCTCATATGCCCATTTCCAATCTCCCTGTCCCCCCTTTAAGGTTGGTAGTCTCCTGAGGCCAAGGACAAACCTAATTTAACCTTCATTGTCTGTTTCCTCAGATCTTAGTACAGTGCTCTATAGCCAAGAGTAGCTCAATACTTACCACTGAATGAATGAGCAAGTGAATGAATGAATTCATTATGCTATTGGACCCTCTTCCAAGCTATGGAATCACTTCAATCTGTCAGTCTAATCCGAGCTATTTTACAATTTCCCAACTCGATTAGTGTAGGCTTAAAGGTAGGGAACAGCAATGAGCTCTGCAGAACATTGTCCACGCTTCTACTCCTGTCTTCTTCTGTTTTTTGTTCCTATTTTATGTCTATATGTTTAGGCATGGAATTTTCTGGGAAGGTCCTGTTCTCAATATCATCAGCTCCAAAACACCTAACAGATTCTGAGTGCTCAATAAATTTGAAGAAAAATATTTTTTTAGAAACAATACAAATCCTGCTCACTTCCACAGCCACAGGGTTTATAAGAAAAACTAGGAGTTGACTTCAGGGAGAAAAAATAATGCAAGTTTCTTGACATGATAAACTACTTCTCCATATTCCTACCAAACGATTTATATCCTGAAGGTTCTAATAAAACCAAAACATATCTTGGTCATCTTGTGACATCCAGAAAATAACTTAAAACCACAGACAGCTCAATTCCATTACTATGAGATGGAACTGAATATAATGAAAGCCACCACCACAAACTTATTTTACTACTGATCAATTAGCAATTGAAATGTGTTTCCATTAAACAAACCTACTAACACCCCCCCACGCCCCTTCAAGCATCAATGAGAGGAAAAACATTCAGTCTTAAAAATATATTTTATTAATATGGTCTATGGGAAAAGATAGATTTTATTTTTTTAATGGCCCTCAATACATTGACATGTCAAAGATGGGGGGGTTTTGTTAAAAAATGTGAATCACTTGGCAAATGGTTCTTTTTGTATTTTGACAATGAAGTTGAACAAATGAACAATCTTATGTAAGCCAGTAAAACTCGGGGGTGGGAGGAATAGATCCACTGCACTGCAACAGCATTCTTCTAACTTGACTATATCTATATCTGTTTCAACTGCCCTGCTGGATAGAGAATGGGCCTAGGAGTTATTCTAATCCCAACTCTGCCACTTGTCTGCTGTGTGACCTTGGGCAAGTCACTTTACTCCTCTCGGCCTCAGTTTCCTCACCTGTAAAATGGGAATTGAGACTGTGAGCTCCATGTGGGACAGGGACTATGTCCAACCCGATTTCCTTGTATCCACCCCAGTGCTTAGTACGGTGCCTGGCATATAGTAAGCACTTAACAAATACCATAATTATTATTATTATATCCTTAGATATAGCTATATCTAGATATCCATTTCTATATCTATACATATGTCTTTCATATTCGTAGATCATTCATTCATTCAATCGTATTTATTGAGCACTTATTGTGTGCTTGGATAATACAATATAACAACAAACAGACACATTCCTGCCCACAACAAGATCACAGTTTAGAGGGATGTGATTGGTGGGGAAGGTTACTCCATGGCGTGGCGTGGCTAAAAAGGCCAAGGCAAGACTCATAGTCCTGGCCATATTTTGCACAGAAAATGTGCTGGGGAAGAGGGAGTTAGGACTTTCTGTGAAACTCAGGAGGAAAGGACCTTTGCTCTATCCACTGGGCTACACTACTTCTCCCTGCTTCAGGAGGATAGTGAAAGCAGTTTAGGGACATCATTAAACACAACTTCAGACCATGCCTTTTCCCAGCTGAAGATTGCTGAGCATAGGCCTGTTTGGGACAAGACCATAGAGAAAGGAGGGGTTCTTTTTGAGTAAAAGCATTGTATGGAATGAGGGACAGGAGGTGAAAAAGAAAACCCCAGGCATTGTGAACATTAAATGCAAGGGGGCTGCGATAGGGTTCACTTTGCATAAGAGACATCTGGTTGAATTACGACTGTGACTGGGGATCCATCAATCCCTCATAGAAGGGGTTGAATTATTATCCAGCATGGCACTCCCTGCCCTTGCCAGTCATATGACACACATTAGTGCACCCAGACGGCCAGGATGGAAGCATAGATGTGGGCCTAGTGGGGACATCAAGGTGGGTGCAGTTGTCCACTAGCTCTGATGCACGGGATGGCCCTAAGAGGGGTCAGCTCTGGTTGAACAATGGGGGGTAGTTGAGGCCAACCAGGATGTAGGATCACACCTACCCCAAACTGCTGCTGGCCCTGAGGGCCAGCTTACCAGGGGATGAGATTTTCCATAGCCAGAGTGAGCCCTGTGGGCCTTTTCAGGAAAGAGAAAAAAAAAAGTCAACACTGGCTTTATTTTTTGTCAGTTTTCTATATAACAAGAAAACCAACACAAGGCTCCTCATTTTGCCCATTGCCAGGGTGCAGTTCCGGCAGCATGAAAAGAGGTGTGTGTGTGCCCTGGTACCCACTCCAGGGCTGGGGCCAGAAAGTCTGGGGTCCCCAGGGGAGATGCGGGTGCTTCCCCTCTCTGGCCCTGCTCTGGAGCCTGGGCTGATATGAGGAGAGACAGGCCTTGGTCCCCCCTGCCCTGCCGAAGAAGGGGTGGCATGATCCCTCCAGAGGAGCAGGTACAGAGCAGCTTCCCTTTGTATTCTCCCCTAGTCCAGCATCCCCAGGGGACAGTACGCACTGGCTGATCTGTGCACCCACAGTCCACCTGGTCTGAGAGTCAAAGGGATCTGGGATCTAATCCTGACTCTGACACTTGCCTGCTGTGTGATCTTGGGCAAGGCATTTCACCCTCATCCTCATCAGTCCCGCCATCGACCCCCGGCACACGTCCTCCCCCTGGCCTGGAATGCCCTACCTCCACACATCCACCAAGCTAGCTCTCTTCCTCCCTTCAAAGCCCTACTGAGAGCTAACCTTCTCCAAGATGCCTTCCCAGACTGAGCCCCCTTTTTCCTCTCCTCCTCCCCATCCCCCCCGCCCTACCTCCTTTCCCTCCCCACAGCACCTGTATATATGTTTGTACAGATTTATTACTCTATTTATTTTACTTGTACATATTTACTAGTCTATTTATTTTGTAAATGATGTGCATTTAGCTTTAATTCTATTTGTTCTGATGACTTGACACCTGTCCACATGTTTTGTTTTGTTGTCTGTTCCCCCCCTTCTAGACTGTGAGCCCGTTGTTGGGTAGGGACCGTCTCTATATGTTGCCAACTTGTACTTCCCAAGCACTTAGTATAGTGCTCTGCACACAGTAAGTGCTCAGTAAATATGATTGAATAAATGAATGAATTTTTCTGTCCCTCAGTTACCTCATCTGTAAAATATGGATTACGAATGTGAGCCCCATTTGGTACGTGGACTGTGCCCAACCTTGTATCTACCCCAGCACTTAGTACGGTATTTGGCACATAGTAAGTGCTTAACAAGTACCATTAAAAAAAAAAATTTCAGATAGCCAGACTTGGTATCCCGCTGTCACTTAGCCTTCTCACTTTCCCACCAGCTTTTCCACCCAGCATAACTGTGTAAAGAAGAGCATGGGTTTGATATTAGAAAATTGGCTACATTCCAGAATGTCATTATTTGTGCTTTTGTCTTGCCATTTGATATTGAATAGGACCTGTAAATGATGCTGATGGAATCTGCTGCATAGTAGATCTTTGAGCCCACTCTTCCCACACTCTTGGCTATAAAAATGGGAACATCCTAGCCACATGGGAGAGTACAAGTCAATCAATCAATACATCAGTCAATTGTATTTTTTTAATACTGTGTGTAGGACACTGTACTAAACACTTGGGAAAGTGGAGTAAAATAGAGAGAAACATGCTCCCTGCCCTTAAGGAATTTACAGACTAGACGAGAAAACAGACATGGAAATAAATTACAGATAGGAGACTTGGCAGGGTATAAGGACCTATGTACATAGGTTCCTTGCGGCTGAAGTTATGGTGACTAACAAATGCTTAAAGAGTACAAATCCAGTACATACTTGATGCAGAAGGGAGAACGAGCAGGTCAAGATTCTACTCTGGAGCAGAAATGCCTCAATAGGTCTGCCTCAGTCTGGGCTAATAAACAGATGACATGTGTTTGCCCAGGAAGTTGTGCAGTTAAAGGTATCAGAAGTCTCCAGAGCGGTTGGTACGGATCCATAAAAAAGGATTCATAATAGATTACTTGAGGGAAAAGTTTGGGATTTAGGAGGAAGTCAAGAAGAACAGCCATTGCCCTTTGTTGGCAATGATTTTGTGATGCCACTGTCAGAGACAGACACTGGAATGGATGAGTTAGTGGTCTTGCATAGTAATGGCAATAATTGCTTATGTTCTTCATTATCATCATCAGCAGCAGCAGAAGTATTTATTAATCACCTTCTGGGGGCCAGTCAACATGCTGGGAACATACTGTTTGCATAGCACTATACTAGGTGCTTAGGAACTTAAAGTGTAAGTGAAAGGCACAATCCTCACTGTCTTCTTATTATCTCCCCCTCCCCACTCCCAGCAGCATGGTTTAATGGATTGAGCACAGTCCAGGGAGTCAGAAGGACCTGAGTTCTAATCCTGGCTCCATCACATGTCTGCTGTGTGACCTTGGGCAAGTCACTTAAATTATCTGGGCCTCAGTTGCCTCATCTGTAAAATGGGGATTAAAAGTGAGAGTCCAATGTGGGACAGGGAGTGTGTCCAGCCTGATTTGCTTGTATCTACCCCAGTGCTTAGAACAATGCTTGGCATAGAATAAGTACTTAACAAGTAAGATCATTCTTACTACAATTATTATTATTGGTGTTGTTATTTTGTGAGCCTCTTGGAGCCAGGAACTCTGCCCATACCTAATCTATATATTTTCCCAGTGCTTAGCACAGTGCTTTGTTCATAGTAAGTGCTAAATAAGCACTATTTACTACTATTACTAGTTAGAAGCACACATAGACTGTGAGCCCATTGTTGAGTAGGGACCGTGTCTATATGTTGCCAACTTGTACTTCCCAAGTGCTTAGTACAGTGTTCTGCACACAGTAAGCGCTCAATCAATATGATTGAATGAATGGTTTGTATATATACCTAGGAACAAGGGTAAAACCGTAGATAATAATAATGATGGCATTTGTTAAACGCTTACTATGTCCAAAACACTGTTCTAAGCGCTGGGGGTGATACAAGGTGATCAAGTTGTCCCATGTGGGGCTCACAGTCTTAATCCCATTTTACAGATGAGGTAACTGAGGCTCAGAGAAGTTAAGTGACTTGCCCAAGGTCACACAGCTGACAGGTGGCAGAGCCAGGATTAGAACCCATGAACTCGGACTCCCAAGCCCCTGCTCTTTCCACTGAGCCATGCTGCTTCAGACAAATGGTAAGCTATAAATGAATGAATAACCAATTTCTTAATGGACTTAACTATAAAGAGAATTTATGGAATGACATGTCCACTGAGAGAAGAGATAGATTAGGTAAAATGGCCAGCGGTAATGGAGAACACTGAAGGCAAGGGTCAAATATTTCTCTTGATGCAGAGAGAAATGCATATTCATTGAAGGTTTTTGAGGATAGAAGTGATGCATTTCTCTAGACTGTAGCTTTGTGTAGGCAGGGAACATGTCTACTAACTCTACGGCATTTTATTTTCCCAAGCACTTTCTACAGTGCTCTGCACACAATAAGCACGCTATAGATACCATTGATTGATTGAATGGTGTCTTAGGAAAATGATTTGAGCAGAAAAGACTGATTACAGACAAGACTGAAGAGAGAAGAGGCTGGAGGCCTCCTAAAGAACCTCCAGGAGTTGCCCATCCACCTCCACATCAAACAAAAATTCCTTGCCATCAGCTATGAAGCACTCAATCAGCTTGCCCCCTTCTACCTTACCTATTTCTCTCCTACCTCAATCCAACCTGCACACTTCACTCCTCTAGTGCCAGCTTGCTCACTGGGCACCGATCTCATCTATCTCTCCATTGAACATTTTCCCATGCTTTCATCCTGGTCTGGAATGCCCACTCCCTCCAAAAGTGCCAGCCCAACACTCTCCCCACCTTAAAAGCCTTATTAAAGAAAAATCTCCTCCAAGAGGCCATCCCTGATTCAGCCCTCTATTCCTCTACTCCCTCTCCCTTCTCACTCTATTGGAGAACTCCTTCAGTCACACAACTTCAACTACTATCTCTATGCAGACTACCAAATCTACATCTCCAGCCCTGATATCTCTCCTTCACTGCAGTCTCACATTTCCTCCTGCCTTTAGGACATCTATATTTGGATGTCCCACTGACACCTCAAATTTAACATATCCAAAACAGAAACTCCTTATCTTCCCACACAAACTCTGTCCTCTCCATGACTTTCCCATTATTATAGATGGCACCACCATTGTCCCTGACTCCCAAGCCTATAATCTTGGTGATATACTTGACTCATCTCCCTCATTTGATAATTATAATTATAGTAATAATTATGGTATTTGTTAAGTGCTTCTTATTTGCCAAGCACCATACTAAGCGCTGGGGTGGATACAAGCAAATCAGGTTAGGTACAGTCCTTGTCCCATATGGGGCTCTCAGTCTCAATCACCATTTTACAGATGACGTAAGTGAGGTGTAGAGAATTGAAGTGACTTGCCCAAGGTCACACAGCAGTCAAGCAGTGAAGCCAGGATTAGAACCCATGACCTTCTGACCCCCAGGCTCATGCTCTATCCACTACATCATGCTGCTTCTCCAACTCACATAGTGGATCTGTCACCTAATCCTTTTGGTTATAACATGATATCGCTAAAATCTGCTCTTTCCTCTCCATCCAATTTGCTATCATGTAAGCCCAAGCACTTATCCTATCCCGCCTTGTTTACTGCATCAGCCTCCTTGCTGATCTTTCTTCCTCCTATCTCTCCTCACGCTAGTCCATACTTCACTCTGCTGCCTGAATCTAGACTGTGAGCCCACTGTTGGGTAGGGACTGTCTCTATATGTTGCCAACTTGTACTTCCCAAGTGCTTAGTACAGTGCTCTGCACACAGTAAGCACTCAATAAATATGATTGATTGATTGATTGGTTGAATCCTTTTCCTACAAAACCATTCAATCTGTGAAGTGGCGTGGCTCAGTGAAAAGAGCCCGGGCTTTGGAGTCAGAGGTCATGGGTTCAAATCCCGACTCTGCCACTTGTCGGCTGTGTGACTTTGGGCAAGGCACTTAACTTCTCTGCGCCTCAGTTACCTCATCTGTAAAAGGGGGATTAAGACTGTGAGCCCCCTATGGGACAACCTGACTACCTTGTATCCTCCCCAGTGCTTAGAACAGTGATTTACACATAGTAAGTGCTTAATAAATGCCATTATTATTATTATTATTATAATCTATGTTTCCCTACTCCTCAAGAGCCACCAGTGGTTACCCATCTACCTCCACATCAAACAGAAATTCCTTACCATTGGCTTTAAAGAACGCAATCAACCTCATCTCTTATTTTGCCTCATTGCTTTCCTACTACCACCCAGCCTGCACACTTTGCTCCTCTAATGCCAACCTTCTCACCGTACCTCAATCTTATCTATCTCGCTACCAACCTCTCACCCACATTCTGCCTCTGGTCTGGATTGCTCTCCCACCTCATAGACGACAGATGATCACTTTCCTCACCTTGAAAGCACATCTTCTCTAAGAGACCTTCCCTGACTAAGCCTGAATTTCCTCTTCTCCCACTACCTTCTGTGTCACCCTTGAACTTGTAATTACACCCTTTATTTTCCTCTCCCTTAGTCCCTCAACACTTAGGTACATATCCTTAATTTATTTATTCATATTAATGTCTGTCTCCCCCTCGGTCATAAGCTCACTGTGGGCAGAGAATGTATCTACCAACTCTGTTTTATTATACTTTCCCAAGTGCTTAGTACAATGCTCTGAACACAGTAAACACTTACTATATGTGACTGATTGATTGATTGACTGACTTTGCATCATCTATGCACTTAGATCTGTTCCCTTTGGGCATTTGGAATTTACCCACCCTCAGCCCAAATCACTGATGTACATATCTGTAATTTTTGTATTTTATTTATATTAATGTCTGTCTCCCCTTCTAGACTGTAAGATCATTTTGGTCAGGGAAAGTTTCTACAAACTGTGTTGTATTCTACTCTCCCAAATGCTTAATAGAGTGTTCTGCACACAGTGAGTGCTCAATAAATACCATTGATTGATTGACTGATTGAGACAGCAAGATCAGCAAGGATGCTGTTATAGTAGTTCAGGTTGGAGGGACTGAGGAGGTGAGGTGAACCAGGGTAATGGTTAATAAGATGGAGAAGAAGGGATGCATCTGAGAAATAGTATGGAGAAAAAACAGGTAAACAGAGATAGAATGAATGGTCTCATGGACTGGCCTTAGTGACCCAATAGAATCCTGGAATGAATCTTGGCAATCCACTAGATTGTAAGCTCCTTGAAAGTAGGGTTTGTGTCTACTTACGCTATTGTACCCTCCCAAGTACTTAGTACAGAGCACTGCACACACACACAAAGTGCTCAAAAAATACCATGGGTTGACTGTTGGGCAGAGGATTCCACTTACAGCTACCCAAAAGATTTGAGCTACTCAGAAGAGACAACCCAGCAAAGGCCTTCAGGGACATTGAAGAACCTATCTTGTATCTATCCCAGAGCTTAGTACAGTGTCTGGCACATAGTAAGTGCTTAATAAACACCATTTAAAAAAAAAGAGAGCTTCATTCAGTCGGCACATTCCAGCCCAACCACCACAATTCAGCCCAGCCAGCATTGTCCAGACCAACCAGCACTGCTCAATCCAGCCAGCTTGGTCTAGTCCAGTCAACATAGTCCTGTCGAGCCAGAATGGTCCAGTTGGGGTGGGTGGGAAGGGATGTTCCAGGGAAGGAGAGGGACACCTTGGGTCCCAGATGGAGACTGGCAGAGCCCAACAGCCTTGAACATCCTGGATTGTGGCCCAAGATTTGGGCATTGGGGAACCATTCCTGGTGCAGGAACAGAAAAACAACAGCCTCATTCTGGAGGTTACTGACCCCTGCTCCAAAGGAAGAGGCTGTGGGGGATGAGAGATGGCTGGGACCAGCCTGTGATGTCACCGTCCTTCTGGTGAACAATGTTATGTAGTTTCACCCCTAGTACTTATGGAATAAGTTATGTAAGATATGTATTATAAGTGCATATAAATTTACAAGTTCCTCAGGTGCAACAGAAATGCTGAAGTGGCTACTGTGAGATATAACCTGGGAAGAATAGAAATTAATCAAGAGAGATCTCCTGGAGGTAATGAGACTTCAGGAGGGCTTTATAAACAATGAGTAGTCACAACGGGGAAACTAACATGCAATCTAGGAGATCAGGATGCTAGGTGCTTTTAAAGATCCAGTCAGTCCAGTCAAAGTAGAACACCTGTTCATAGCCTCCAACTAGGGCCTCTGGGACCAGCATTAACAATAATTACGGTATTTGTTAAGCACTTACCATAATGATGGTGTTTTTTAAACGCTTACTTTGTGCCAGGTACTGTTCTAAGCACTGGGGTGAGTACAAGCAAATCGAGTTGGACAGAGTCGCTCTCCCATACGTGCCAGGCACAGTAGTGGGACAGCAGTGTGGCTTAGTGGAAAAAGCCCGGGCTGTGGAGTCCGGTGTCATGGGTTCGAATCCCAGCTCCGCCAATTGTCAGCTGTGTGACTTCGGGCAAGTCACTTCACTTCTCTGTGCCTCAGTTCCCTCATCTGTAAAATGGGGATTGACAGTGAGCACCCTGTGGGACAACCTGATCTCCTTGTAACCTCCTCACCGCTTAGAACAGTGCTTTGCACATAGTAAGCACTTAATAAATCACATTATTATTATTATTATTACTATTATTATTACTAAGTGCTGATTATCGAGCAACCTCAACCATTCCCTCCACTTGGGTTTTTCAGTCAACTCTCATCCTGAAGTTGATGATGCTGGGTCATTTTTTGGTAGGAAACAAAGCCCTGATTAAAAGTATTTTTTCATCAAATTGATGTATGCACTATGTTGACCTTTAGGAATTTTACTGTGAATGTCTTGAGGCTAAAACTGGAAAAGATGCTGAAATTGCTTTAAGTTCTAAGAAGCTCAAATATCTGTTTCTGGTTGAAAAATTCTCACAGTGTGCATCAATCAATCAATCAATCAATCGTATTTATTGAGTGCTTACTGTGTGCAGAGCACTGTACTAAGTGCTTGGGAAGTACAAGTTGGCAACATATAGAGACAGTCCCTACCCAACAGTGGGCTCACAGTTTAAAAGGGGGAGACAGAACAAAACCGAACATACTAACAAAATAAAATAGAATAGATATATACAAGTAAAATGAATAAATAAATAAATTGAGTAATAAATATGTACAAACATATATACATATATACAGGTGCTTTATCAGGTAAAGCACCTTCACTTCCTCACATATCTGAAGACTTTCTCACTGTTAAAAAAGTATCATGACTTTTAAATTGATGGCTGAGGCACTTGTGCTGAAGGCATACTCATACAATAATAATTATTATTATTACTATTATCTTATAATCTCCCCCTATATTATCTCCCCCTTCTAGACTGTGAGCCCACTGTTGGGTAGGGACCGTCTCTATATGTTGCCAACTTGTACTTCCCAAGGGCTTAGTGCAGTGCTCTGCACACAGTAAGCGCTCAATAAATACGATTGAATGAATGAAATAATAACAATAATTATGGTATTTGTTAAGTGCTTACTATGTGCCAAGCACTGTTCTAACCGCTGGAGTAGATACAAGGTAATCACGTTGTCCCAACTGGGGCTCACAGTCTTAATCCCCATTTTGCAGATGAGATAACTGAAGCACAGAGAAGGTAAGTGACTTGCCCAAAGTCACACATCAGACAAGTGGCAGAGCCAAGATTAGAACCCACACCCTCTGAGTCCCAAGCCCATGCTCCTGCCACTAGGCCGTGCTGCTTCTCAAAGACAGACCGGTTTTCTTTCTGACTTTATTATTATTATCGCTAATAACAATAATACTAATATCAATACTTTCTTATAAGTAGTAATAATAATAATAAAGTCAGAAACAAATATTATTAATAATAATAATAATGCTACTTGTAAGCACTTACTACGTGCCAGGCACTGTATTAAGTGCTGGGGTGGATCTAAGCAAATCGTGTTGGACACAGTCCCTGTCCCATGGGGGGCTCACAGTCTCAATCCCCATTTTACAGATGAAGTCACTGAGACCCAAATAAGTGAAGTTACTTGCCTAGGTCACGCAGCAGACAAATGGCAGATCTAGGAATAGAACCCATGACCTTCTGACTCCCAAGCCCAGGCTCTATCCACTATTCCTGCTGCTAACTTGCAGCTTTATTAATCAATCAATCAATCATATTGATCGAGCAATTACTGTGTACAAAGCACTGTGCTAAGTTCTTGGGAGTGTACGATGTAAAAGAGTTGGCAGATACGTTCTCTGCCCACAGTGAATTTACACAATGATATCACCCCCACACACCGGATCAATATGTTTTGGCAATACGGCAGGAAACGCAGGATAAGGGAGGGTTATAATAAAACATGTTTATCACATGAATGGCTGTATCATGGGCATGTTTACCCCCAGACACACTTTTTACAGATTAATATCTATTCCAGAAACTCGGGAAAAATAATATGAAAATAGTATAAAATTTCTTTGAACATTGTATACTACGTTAAACATCACTACACTGCTGTTTGATCTTTATTAAAGGAATTCAAAACACAACATCATAATAGTAATGATATGAGGGAAGTCTGCAACAGATTGCCAAAGTAGACACTTGTTCTGGTATTTGCAATAGTGATTTTTCACTTCAGTGAAGAAACAGTCAATTAGTCAGTGTTATTTATTGAGTGCCTACTGCAGAGCACTGTACTAAGGCACTTGGGAGAGAATATAATAGAGTTTTTGGCAAGTTTCTGGCCCACAAATTGCTCACCATATAGAGGGAGAGCACTTGGGTTGAACTGCCTTCTTCTGGTCTACAGAAAGATTCTTGTACCAGAATGTAGCAGCATGGCCTGCTGGAAAGAGCATGGGCTTGGAAATCCGAGGACCTGGGTTCAATCCTGGCTTGACGGTTGAGTGACCTTCGGCAAATCACTTAAATTCTCCGTGCCTCAGTCTCCTCATCTGTAAAATGGGAATTCAATACCTGATCTCCCTCCTACTTAGACTGTGAGCCCCTTGTGGGACCAGAACTGCATCCAACCTGATTAACTTGTATCTACTCCAAACATTTAGATGAGCGCTTGAGACAGAGTAAGCGTTTAACAAAACCCATAATTATCATTAAAATCCCTTAATAACACTTCTGCACACCTTTGAACTATTCTGTCCTTCAGGATCACCTTCAAAAATTGTTATACCATAATGTGATGTAGCCCTTTTATTCACAAGGTTATCTCACATTACTTACATTATTAGGGACTTCACCAACAACTCTATGAGGCAAGGGGGATGGTAGATATTTTCCCCCTTTGACAGGTGAGGAAATTGAAGTTCAGAGAGGTTAAGTGACTTGCCCAAGGCCACACAGTGGCAGAGCTCAGACACAAACCCCGAGCTGGGCACTCTTCCACTAGGACATGGTGCTTCATTCAACTGGTTTCACGAAAATGCATGCAAGATGTCTGAATCTCAAAATGCTAGGTGATGGCAGGGAGGCCATAATTACTTCTTCCTCCATTCTGGCATGTTGCAATAAAGCTTTGGATTGTCAAAGTTCAATGAGGTCCTTATTGGATAATAATTCCCCTGAATGAGATGCAATTAACTCACGGACATCTACATCATCCGTTCCTAAGTGAAGTCATCCCCACCACTCCAAAATATCTCAGCAAGTTCCATGGCGGGTGTGTTGTGAAACATACATGAAGTGAAATCCTTCAAGATGGCATGACGAACAGGGGTCCTTAATAGCTGTTGATCGGTCTGCCTTATAATTTAAAATACTAAGTTGCCTAATTTTCCAATCAGGCACAAGTGCCGGGGAAGAGAGAGGCGGGACTTTTCTCTTTGTGAGTAGGGGCTGTGTCTACTAACTCTATTAGCAGCGTGGCTTAGTGGCAAGAACCTGGGCTTGGGAGTTAGAGGTCGTGGGTTCTAATCCCGCTCCCGCCGCCTGTCAGCTGTGTGACCTTGGGCAAGTCACTTCACTTCTCTGTGCCTCAGTTACCTCATCTGTAAAATGGGACTTGAGACTGTGAGCCCCCCGTGGGACAACCTGTTTACCTTGTATTTACCCCAGCACTCAGAACAGTGCTTGGCACATAGTAAGTGCTTAACAAATACCATAATAGAGAAGAAGCGTGGTTCAGTGGAAAGAGCATGGGCTTTGGAGTCAAGGGTCATGGGTTCAAATCCTGTCTCCATCAATTGTCAGCTATGTGACTTTGGGCAAGTCACTTAACTAATCTGGGCCTCAGTTACCTCATCTGTAAATTGGGGATTAAGACTGTGAACCCCCCATGGGACAACCTAATCACCTTGTGACCTCCCCAGAGCTTAGAACAGTGCTTGGACATAGTAAGCACTTAATAAATGCCATCATTATTATTATGATTACTCTTCCAAGAGCTTAGTTCAGTCCTCTGCACACAGTCAGCACTCAATGAATATGATTGATGGACAGATTTTCGTGAATCTCTAAAGAAAGAAGGGACCCAGGAAGACTGTTCACTGGGATCGTGTGTGTGCAGTTTCTGCTGCAGTGGTGTCTGGAACCAGACAAGCAGGAAAGCCCTGGAAGAGGGAGGCACTTGTTTGCTTGGAGCTGGCTATACCCTGGCGCTAATTACTTTTATGTTGTTTGCACTGCAGAGACAGCTGGAGTGGGGAAAAGCTGGAAAGTGCATTTTTCTCTGCTGTCCCAGCTTGTTCACCAGACCCTCCTCACTAGTCATGCTGGGCCCCAGAAAGGGGAAAGCAGGAAAGCCATGTTCACCTTTTCTTTTCTTTTGCCAAACGGGCCCATGATCCACCAAATGTCCACACTGGGCCAATGTTAAGCAGGCGCTAGGCTGGCATCAGATATGACTGGCAGGGGTAGGAAGTACCTGGATGGATCATAGTTCAACCCCTTTACCTTGGGATTGGTAGAACTGATAGGATGCCTAGACAAATCCGTGAGTCTACCAAATGCCTCTTATGCAAATCACACCCCTGTTGTAGACCCACTGAAGAGTCTCCTCAATGGCTGGAAAATCTAACCCAAACTGCCAGCAGAGCTTCCCTCAATATCTATTCTATTAATAATAATCATTATGGCATGTGTAAAACAGTTGTTAAAGCACTGGGGCAGAACAAGATAATCAGGTTGAACACAGTCCCTTTTCCACATGGCATTCACATTTTAGGTGGGAAGGAATAGGGAATGAGGAAACTGAGGCAGAGAGAATTGTTGACTGCTTTATCTTAACCTAGACAGAAAGGAGGTGGGGAGGATTCAATAACCTGTAGTACTCAGATGAAATGTCAGACAGAAGGATTTTTGCATAGACTGATGCATCAAACAAGATCGGGCATAACTCCAAGGTGTATGTATCATGAGGCAGTTGTAATCTGGGGTACATCCGTAAGTGGAAATCATAGGCAGGAATGCTACCCTCGCCTCCCCCTAATCTTCATCATTGTCATCCAAGGTACTCTGCCCACCTCTAAAAGATATGGCTACCCCAACCAAGCTAAGAAGCAGCGTGGGTCAGTGGAAAGAGCACGGGCTTTGGAGTCATGGGTTCAAATCCCGGCTCCACCAATTGTCAGCTGTGTGACTTTAGGCAAGTCACTTCACTTCTCTGTGCCTCGGTTACCTCATCTGTAAAATGGGGATTAATACTGTGAGCCCCCAATGGAACAACCTGATCACCTTGTAACCTCCCCAGCGCTTTGAACAGTGCTTTGCACAAAGTAAGCGCTCAATAAATGCCATCATTAGAAGGTAATTCTAAATCCACAATATAGGGCACGTTACGATGACTACCTCAATCAATCATATTTATTGAACACTTAGAGCACTGTACTAAACTAGACTCCAGCCAGTAGAGATAGCTAGTGGAAAACATAATTCTGATTTTAAAAACTGAGATACCCAATCAGTCATTCCTACAGTTTTAGAATTGCCCACCACTTACACAGAAGCAGAGCTTTGTAGAGGGACAAAAATGAACCAGAGTGTACTTTCCAATCTCTCCACATATTTACAAAGGAAACAGCACCCTTGAAAGTGCACTCTCTGCCCCCACCAATTTAAACTCACCTAGGAGTTGAACCACTGTATCAGGTATTTGACAGCACCACCTGAAATGGATTCTCGAAGTTTCACTTGGCCCCAGAGTGCTGACAGACTCTTTGGAATTGCTCCATCGCAACAAATCTTGACCCAACTCTGCCATCTAAAGAGAAGACACACGAAGCTGCTTATGCACACGTGTTGAACATACCTGTAGACCCACCCACCCAGAGTAAGTTCAGCTAGAATTGTTTTGCCCTATTTGTATCATTCAATACAGATGCTTTTATTAGAGTTGGAAGGCCACACTATAGCCACCAGTTTAAACATTCCTACCAGTGTGATTCAGGCTTCCAGTCTGACGGATTTAAGGTTTTGTACTCTGCCTTGGGGAGCATGGGAACTGAAAAATCTGGTAATCTGGGATCCATAGCTTTGTATTTTAATTTGCTGAGTGACAGCTTTCAAACACCAGAGTAAATATCTCTTTCTGCAGTACTTGGAAGAGTCGAAAGTGAAAACCTTTTCAATTTTTCCACCCTGGCCTTTGTGGCCAGCTAAGTCATTTTCCAGACTGCCCAAGCAATCTGTCTGGGATAAGGCCATTTCCCCAAGCATCTGGAAAAATCAACATTTCTTTATGTTCTTTGGGTTCACCAACAACATGAAGAAAACCACCTTTCTAACATCAGATGAGGAGGCTTGCAAAGCCAGTGAAAACCCACAAAGGAAAAATGAATGTACAGTCTTCTTCACTGCCACCCACTCATACAGAGTTAGGTTGCTTTTTTTTAATTATCTCTCTTTTTTTTTTCTTTTTCTAATCACAGTCCTGAAAGCTACTTGTTCTGGAATCTTCCCAACTAACCAGTGTTTGAGTTCAGGGATCGTGTTGAAAACCTCAAGCTAGGCCCCAACGACAGAGACAGAGAAAAAGGCAAGTAGAAGGATGGTCGTTTACATTTTGAAGAATCTGCTGTTAAGCACTTTCCAGTCAGACATCATTCACTGGAAAGCTAAGTCAAATGTCCCAGGTTTTTGGCAAAAAGTCTGATACTGCCAAAATGACCACTGACCACAGGTTCTTGACAGAAAAACCTCTCTTAATCTTCACCCACAAACAACTTGGAGAACAAACTTAACTTTTCTAAACAAAAATAATTTCATCATTTTGTGTGGCATTAACACCCTGTTACTTCTATATGTTATCTATATTTTTCTTGTTGACATCCAACCAATTCAGAGCTAAAAATCCATCCTACTGTTTTCTGCGGGTCGTAAATCATAAAAAGGTTATATTTTATGAAAGCTGAAGCTGAGAAGTAAACAGCATATTTGTATCAAAAGAGTTTCATCTATTAAGCAACAATGACAGGACCCTCTGGGCCAAAATCTAGTTTTCTTACTTAAAAAGCTTAGTTCTTTTGTAGACTCCTGCAGGGACCTATAACAGTCGGAATTGGGTTTTTTATGCCTTTGAGGCCTCCAAATGAATGTTACAGTTTTCCATTATTTTCTTTTTTCTTTTGAGAAAACTAGGCTACCTGCTTATTGCCTAAAACCTACACCCCATGATTGTTTTGTTGTTAAATCTGTCTTCCACCCTTTGCTCTCACATTTTCCTACATCTCCCCAACTTTTCTCGATTTGGCTCAGTGCAGGATTATTTTACCTCCAGCAAGCCCTGCACGGCTTAATCGTGGGTGCTCATTCTGCTGATTTTTTTTAAGTTGTTGCATTTTTATGAAAAATGCAACCTGAGGTAGCTTTTCTTCGACTTCATTTGCCTTGCAAAATTCTCTAAATTGAATACCCTGTCTTTCATTCACCTCTTTCTGCTATAACAGCTTAAATTCTACAGAGCATTTTGCAAGAAAATGCCCAGGTGGAATGAAAAAAGTGCAAGACTCTATCTTTCATTTTACATCATCACTGCCTGCTATTAAAATGTTAGTAGTAGTGCACCTTAGCCTATTAAAAGATGATGGGCCTGCCCTATTTTGAATGGTCTAATTTAGAGCCATGAATATTGATGTATGTGTATGCATGTATATTTCATACCGTATTACATCACGTGCACAGGTTCAGAGTCACCAAATTGATCACCTCTAAACTAGCCAAATAATCACTAACAATTAAGAAAATGAAATCTCCGAGTCACAGTAATCTTTTTACCCACTTCGAACATATATTTGTTCTTTTGAAGTCCTGTGTGAATAGGAGTGCTTTATCTGACTGATGATGGGCTAAACAATGGTTCAGAGTTGTAATATAGAACTCAATTTGCTGGAACTATCATCTGAAAGGCCTGGACAATTTATTGAATACTGCAGATGAAAGAAAGAGGAAAAAAAATTTAAAAACTGACCACTTCTAAAATGAAGAAAATAGAGCAGTAAAGGGTATTGTAATATACTTTAATCTTCCTTAATGTAGAAAAATATGAAATGCCATTAAATCTGCCTTTGAAATGGATGTAGTTGCATTGCTTGAGCACCAAAATCTAGTTAATGAATCTATTGTTAGGGCAAGTAAACAGGAAAGCAGTGGAAAGGAGTCAGCTAGGTATTATACTGCCTAATTCAGAAGATGAAAGGGGAAAAGAAATTAAAGTTAAATTCATATAAATATTAGAGCCAAGGAGAATAGCTGCAGGTGTAAAAAGTGGAGACTGAATTTCCATTTGGTCTGCGACAAGGAACCGAAAGTCACTTTTGGTCTGAAAGTTAAGTCATGAGAGATGAAAGAATTTCAAGGGGCCAATAATTAACATTTTAAAAGGTTTTCAAAATAAAAAAATCCAATAAAAATAGCAATTTCATCAGTTTATTAGACAAATTAAAATTGA
This sequence comes from Tachyglossus aculeatus, assembly GCF_015852505.1. Classification (NCBI taxonomy): domain Eukaryota; kingdom Metazoa; phylum Chordata; class Mammalia; order Monotremata; family Tachyglossidae; genus Tachyglossus; species Tachyglossus aculeatus. The sequence continues at coordinate 21,589,719 of NC_052081.1, read as the reverse complement.
TTGCAAGCATTCGTTTTTTGGAAGTGGCACTCACAGAATTTGGATGAAGTTATCAAATCAGGCTTTTGGCTTAATAGCCTCAAATGTATTCAGCACGCATAAAAAAGAAAAAAGCATCACAATAATTCATGTAAAATACATTGGAAGATATTGACGGCATTTTGCTAGAAGTCTGCATATTCTACCTACAAGTACAGTAAAAATGTCACAAATGAAGAAAAAATAATCTTATTAAAAATATGGTTTGTGTGAATCCTTCATTGTATTTTAGAATAGAATTAACAATGACTCTTGCAATAACCCTACAGAATGCATGAGTTTAACCTCTGTATGCTGCACTTTTGACAGAATATGAAATGACCACAGGGAAGAAGTAGTAATTTCTGCTATAAGCCACTTGCTGTGTTCTTGAAGAATCTACAGTTATGAGGAAATTGGGCTATAGTAACCATTGATTAAATTAATCCTATATGGGAAAGATAGTTTAAAGATATCATCGGAACTAATATTTTTGGATAAAAATTCCTATCTTATCGATATGTCCTCCACTATCAAATGTTTTTCATCCTTGACACTCACTGCTATTTTATTGTATTAAATGTTGTCAGAATGCAAATATAGAAAGAAACCTAAGAATTGTGTGGGAAAATACAACAAGGATGAGGCAGAGACTTCTATTTACTTTACTTGTACATATTTACTATTCTATTTATTTTGTTAATGATGTGCGTCTAGCTTTATTTCTATTTATTGTGATAACTTGACACCTGTCCACATGTTTTGTTTTACTGTCTGTCTCTCCCTTGTAGACTGTGAGCCCATTGTTGGGTAGGGACTGTCTCTATATGTTGCCAACTTGTACTTCCCAAGCACTTAGTACAGTTCTCTGCACACAGTAAGCTCTCAATAAATATGATTGAATGAGTGAATGAAGCAGCGTCTCGACCTGATGCCCCACTCACACACACACAACCATTTCTTTCTACACCAAATCTTTTTTTTTTTTGTAATGATACTAGTTAAGTGCTTACTATGTGCCAGGTCCTGTACATATAAGTGTATCTGTTGATTGTGTTATGCCAGAACAGGCTGATGTTGTGGGAAAAATTTTCCCTAATTCTTCTATCGCTTTATAACCAAATCATGTGATGAAAACCCGAGCTTTGACGAAACTGACTACTATATTGTTTGCCCAATATAAGCACACAAATTGCTGTTTTTTCTATTCAATTTATTGCCATATTTGCTCGCATAATTGCTGATTGCCCTACTCTGGATTTTGAGAAGGGTATTTTAATTTATTTTTTGTACCACATAATGGTAAGCAGTAATAACCATGTGCTAGGGAGGAGGAGTAGCAAAAGGGTGAGAATGAAACAAAGCTGATGGGTATAGTTAATTCATTAAGACTGTCTCAGGCCAGGTAGGAGAAGCAGAAGGAAGAGAACAGGGACAATTTGACAGGGTTGGAGTTAACTCATTAAGACTACCACTGGCCAGAGTGGGGGAAGGTGCAGAAGGGAAAGAGCCCAGATAATAAATCAGGGTTGTGGGGATTTCATTCATTGAGTGCCTATAGCAGGCAGTCCTTCAGAGAGTGCAACAAATGTAGGACATATTCTCAAGTGCCTTTATGTCATCATCATCATCATCATCAGGGTATCTATTGAGTGCTTATTATGCACAGAGCACTGTACTAAGCACTTGAAAGATCAACACAACAGAGTTGGTGGACATGTTCCCTGCCCACAACACGCTTAGTCTTATCTTCCTCTTCCTTCTCCTCTCCTTTCTTTTCTTGTCCTGGTTTTCTCATGATCCCTTAACACAAGACTTAATTCTCCACATAATACTTCCCAAGCACTTAGTACAGTGCTCTGCACACAGTAAGTGCTGAATAAATACGACTGAATGAATGAATGAATAGTCCCTCCCCTTGCTTTAGGGTTGCAAAAATTATGCAAAGAAGTAGAGGCAATTATGCCAGAAGATTTAGTATAGCTTCATGTACCAAAGTAAACTAGTCTTTCAGATTTTTTAAAATTACCACTTTACAAAAATGGTAAGAATAAGAACGATAATAGAAGTGCTAAGCACTGAGCTTGATACAAGGTAATCAGGTCACCACATGGAGCTCATAGTGTAACGAGGGAAACAGCTTTTGAACTCCCATTTTATAGATGAGGAAACTGAGGCATGGAGAAGTTTCCCAGGATCACACAACAGGCAAGTGGTGGAACTGGGATTAGACGGTTGGTTCCCTAACTCCAAGACCCATGCTCTTTCCACTAGGCCACGCTGCTTTGTCCAGGCCCCTCTCTCTCCTAGAAAGAGCTTTATTATTCTTTATTCATTCTTTGTTTTTCATGGTATTTATTAAACACTGACTATATGTCAGGTACTGTTCTAAACCCTGGGGTAGATTCATTCACTCATACAGTCATACATTCAATTGTATTTATCGAGGACTTACTGTGTGCAAAGCACTGTACTATGTTATTGGGAGAGTACAATATAACAACAGACACACTTGAGCTCACAGGCTAGAGGGGGAGACAGAAATGTATATACATAGATAGATAAATTAATTAATTGATTATAGATACATACAGATATATACATACATGCTGTGGGGGTGGAGGGAGGATGAATGAAGGAGCAAATAAGAGAGGTGCAGAAGGGAGTGGGAGAAAAGGAGAGGAGGATTTAATCAGAGAAGGCTTCTTGGAGGAGATGTGCCTTCAATAAGGCTCTGAAGTCGGGGAGGGAGGGTGTTCCTGGCCAGAGGTAGGATGTGAGTGAGAGGTCAGTGGTGAGAGAGACAAGCTCAAGGTACAGTGAGAAGTTTAGCATTAGAGGAACGAAGTGTGAGGGCTGGGTTGTAATAGGAGAGTTGTGAGGTGAGGTAGGAGGGGCCAAGGTGATTAAGTGCTTTAAAGCCAAAGATGCAAGATAATCGGGTTGGACACGGTCCATGTCCTACACGGGGCTCACAGTCTTAATCTCCATTTTACATATGAGGTAACTGAGGCACAGAGAAGTTATGTGGCTTGACCGAGGACACACAGCAGAAAAGTGGCATAGTCAGGATTAGAACCCATGTCCTTCTAATTCCCAGGTCCATGCTCTATCCACTAGACCGTGTTACTTCTCTTTACTACTAGAGCAGCATCAACCATTATATCCCTCACACATTGGTAGGGGGATGTTTGCATGGCTTATAGGGATGAAAATGTACCTTAATTCAAGTGAGGTGGGGAATTTTACAATTACAGTTAGATGCAACATTAAAATCACTTTACTAAGGTAGTATTTCCAACCCACATGTAATCTACAGTTTGCACTAGATATTACTGACAAATCAAGTTCCAAGCTAATGAAGTGTGAGAGTAAACTGCTTCTCACATCCGTCTGATTTGGGATTCAAGAAGGGATGCATTCAAGAAGGGTTTCCTTGGGCTTGTTCTTCTTCGTGAATTTTAAGGGGAAAATTGGGTGCTTGGAGAATTCCTTAGAGAATCTAAGCTGCAACCCTTGGGAGTGGAAATTATGTAGGAAAACCAAGTGATAGACTGTGAGCCCGTTGTTGGGTAGGGACCATCTCTACATGTTGCCTATTTGTACTTCCCAAGCGCTTAATACGGTGTTCTGCATACAGTAAGCACCCAATAAATACGATTGAATGAATGAATGAATGAATGAATGTGCAACTAGATTACTTCTTGGACATGGCCAGAATAGGCTTTCCAGGAACCCACTGCTATCGGAGATGTGTTAATTAGGTATGCCTGATGGGAAATGGAAACATGGATGCTTCTCAACCAGGAGCGAATTTTCCACTATGCTACCACTCCAGACTGCCTCCTGTGCATAATTTATTCTGAATTCAGAGTAGAATGTTTCATCCATCTCATAAAATAAAACGTTTTTTAGTGGCCACAGCTCCATGAGACTGGAGGTTGGATTCAGCTTGGACTGGGGGAAGATTTAGAGTTCAGCTAAATGCCTTGTATCTAAGCAAAGGAGCCATTGCTGCATGACTACACAGTCAATCGTATTTACTGAGTACTTACTGTGTGCAGAGCACTGTACTAAGCACTGGAAGCCTTGATCTTAGTTAGTCCTAACTCTTGCTAAAGGATCCCCAATTTCCCTTTCCCTAACTGACTAGCACGTCACTGATTTACAGAGTCTCAGAATACAACTTTTCTCTTCATCCAAACCGCTTCCATGTGGATCCAAGCACTCATTGAATCCAGCCTTGATTGCTGCATCAACCTTCCTGCTAACCTCCCTGCATTCTGCCTCTCCCCTCTCCTGTCCATACTTCACTCTGCTGCCTGGATCATTTTCTGAAAAACTGTGCAGTTCATAACTCCTCATTCCTCAAAAACCTCCAGTGGTTCCCCATTTACTTCCTCGTCAAACTCTTTACCATCAGCTTTTTGGCATTCAATCAGCTCTTTCCCTCCTACCTAAACTTGCTGATATACTACAACTCAACCAGGACACTCTGCTCCTCTAACAACAATCTAGTCTCTGAACCTTGATCTTATCTATCCTACCACTGATCCCTTGCCCGTAACCTTCCTCAGGCCGGGAACTCCCTCCCCTTTCATATTTGATAGTTCACCATTCTCCCCACCTTCAAAACCCTCCTAAAATCACATCTCTTCCAAGGCTATTTGTCTTCCCCTCTAATCATCCCAGGCTAAACCTTTTATTTCCCCTATCTGTCCTCCCCTCTGTGTCAACTGTTCACTTGGCTTTGTACCCCTTAAGCATTTTGAAACCCCAGTCCCACAGCACTTATATAAATAACCTCATAGTCTACTATTTCCCCTATCCATAATTTATTTTAATGTCTGTATTCATTCATTCATTCAATCGTATTTATTGAGCGCTTACTATGCACAGAGCACTGTACTAAGTGCTTGGGAAATACAAGTTGGCAACATATAGAGATGGTCCCTACCCAACAGTGAGCTCACAGTCTGTATCCCCCTGTAGACTATAAGCCTCCTTGTGGGCCAGGATCTCATCTACCAACTCCGTTTTATTGTACTCTCCCAAACGTTTAGTATAGTGCTCTGCACATGGCAAGCGCTCAATAAATATCATTGATTTTGTTGACATTTCAAGTGCTATGAGCTGATTGATGATGAGGGAAATATGTTTCACCTTTGCACTCTATCGAGTAATTCCAGTTCACTGCACTGACTATATCATCGAACAGAACTTCATTCTTGTAAATTTTTCCATTTTGGGGGGCACGCTGAAAGACCTAGAAAAGGGGGTGGGGGAACCTGCATCACTATCCACAGTCAACTGTACCACCTTTCTCCTCTGGCCAGCTTGGGAGGCAGGGATAACGGCCTGTTCTTTATGGAGCACTTTACTGTTGTCTGCCGCTTGCCTCATTTTGTACTTGGCTCTTATCTTTCTCTGCATCCTGTTCATTTGCAAACACAATTACCTCTGAAACCCTGAAACAGTGTGCACACCTGCAGGAGCACAGGAGGAAAACATCTGTCACCACCAATAGCAAACCTGAGAACTATTTAACTCCCTAGCTTTCTGTTTTCTTTATAGGGTACCCTACCTGCTAATTGCTCTCTCCAAAGTTCCAGGCTGGGAAGTAACCGTGTGTACAATAGCTGTTCACCTACCCAGAAGATGATCTCCCTCTTCCAGTTCCAGCTCCGTTGCAATGCAGAGATCTGAGGGATTCTGGAATTGCATCCTGTTGGTGCAATTGAGGCTCAAAGGTGTGACATGGGGAAACCTTGCACACATAAAACCCTCGGGCAAAAAAGACGAGAGCTATCCTGCCAGTCATCTAGCCCAGCTCTGCAAAGCAGAACTCTGCCATTACCTCACTCCTCTCTTCTGGAGTCAGCCTTTTAAATAAAATTGCAAGACTAGGAGCATAGCATCACCTGAAACAAAAGGCTGGGTGATCTTTGGAAGATGACTCTGGTAAAAGTACAACCCATTTCAGAAAATCAAAGCCAAGAAAAATATTGAATACAATTCTGAGACATAATGTATTATTATGGCTTTTATGGTTTTATGTCTAATTTCATGTAAAGTTAAGAGGCTGAAGTGATCTCTTATATTCAGCTGTATTATCAGTACAGCACCAAACAATTTTCTACATCTTATTATGTTCATAGTTGACATACTATTAGAGAAATGTGCAGCTGTCTTACTCTGCTATTCATTTCCTCATTACTATTTTATAAATATATGATTAACAGTTATTGCAGCTGCCTAATTCACATTTATTGCAAATGCAACCCCACAAATGAATGCTCAAAGCAAAGAGATGTGGTTTTAGAGTAATTTAAATTTTACAGTTCCATTTACCCTGCTTTTTAATTTACTGTATAATGACCCTATTAGAATAAAACACATCTGGAAGTTCTTTGGGGAACATTTAATTTTCTGTGGCTTCAGTACTAAGAGAACTTGCACCATAAAGGCCACAGATGCTTTGAACACTGTACAAATTTTCACATTTTATGCCAAGATACTAGTTAATTGTGCGGCCGGAGCAATTATAGTCAAACACATGATAGAATTTCCAAAGGCTTAAAAATAGGAGACAGCCAAATGTAGCAATATTTACATAGTTTTCCCCTAAAAAATGCAGTATTCCTTTCACGATCTTTTAACTTCCATCTACTGGGATTGCCACGTCGATGAGAGGATGTGAATGTTCCGGGGATCTTTGAGACTGCACAGAATAAAGTGGGGAACTGGCAATTATCCAACTAACAGCTCCTTCCAGACAGCCTTTCTGGATCATCTGTGGCCCTAAGTAAAGTAGATGTTTGAGGTTGAATGATCTGGCCGGTTGCTCGTTTTGCGAAAAATTGGCCAAAAATGTCTCGGATCTATATTTTTTTTGGAGTAGAGGTGCTTGACTGCTTTACTCCCTCTGTCTCTGACCCTACTCCTGTCCAGTCCACTTTCCGGGTCTAGTTTTCTCCCTGCTCTCTAGAACTGAAAAGGAAAGAGGTGAGGGATGCTCAAAAACATGATGAATGGTGCAACATCGATGTATGGACATACTTGTAATCTGTGAAGGGGAAGCAGATGCTCGGATTCCAGCCTGCCCTATTAGCAGCATAGCAAAGTGGAAACCTTCTGGGAATCAGAAGGTCATGGGTCCTCATCCCGGCTCTGCCACTTGTCTGCTATGTGACCTTGGACAAGTCACTTCACTTCTCTGTACCTCAGTGTCCCAAGGTGACCCAATGGTACCCCCCATTTCAGGTCAAATGCTATCTCGGGACCACCTGAGCCAGCAGGGAGGAGGTGGGGGAAGGCAGAGATTGGATAAACTGAGGCCGGAACCTGGAATGGCCTAGGAGCACAGGTGATAAATACCTGCAGCCTCTGACCTTCTGTGCAGCAGATCGAGACTTGGAGCAGCTGGCTGCAGGTCACCTCCCCAGAGTGTGAGAAGCTCGTTCTGTGAGAAGCTCGCTCTGCCTGCAGCAAGTGAGGAGCCGTGGGATGGGTGAGTGTCCCGTCCCGCTGAACGCTTGTGGGGCTGGAAGCCAGGAGCTTCGTCACGGGGGTGTAGCGCATAAGTGGATTCCTCCCAAATAGGAAGTACTCATCATCATCATCATAATCATCAGTCGTATTTATTGAGCGCTTACTGTGTGCAGAACACTGTACTAAGCACTTGGGAAGTACAAATTGGCAACATATAGAGACAGTCCCTACCCAACAGTGGGCTCACAGTCTAAAACGGGGAGACAAAACCAAACATACTAACAAAATAAAATAAATAGAATAGATATGTAGAAGTAAAATAAATAAATAAATAAATAAATAAATAGAGTAATAAATATGTACAAACATATATACATATATACAGGTATATATACGTATATACTCTTGGGTGCGAGCTAGGGGCTTCACCATGGGTGTGTAATGCATAAATGGATTCCTCTCAAGTGGGAAGTACTCGTGAGTGGGAGCTAGGGGCTTCACCACGGGTGTGTAACACATAAGTGGATTCCTCCCAAGTGGGAAGTGCATGTGGGTGAGAGCTAGCTGCCTCACCACGTGCCACCAAACCATAAGTGAATTCCACCTGGGTGGAACCTAGGTTTTCTGCCATTTGCGAGTAACATACAAGTATATTCCTTCCATTAGGGAAGCTCTACTATCACTAAGGAATCATATTCCTCCCGAAAGGGAAGTTCAATTCGCTGTATCTAAATAATCTAATAACTCAATTCACCTCGTGGAATAAATTTTGTATAAAACTCAGGCTTTCCATCCCTGGTCTCTCTCTCTCTCTTGCCATGCTGATTACAAAATGAACCCGTCCCCAGACGATGGGTGACACTCAGGTACCTCATCTGTAAAATGAGGACTGAACCCTGCATGGGACAGGGACTGTGTCCAACTCAATTTGCTAGTATCCACCTCAGTGCTCAGTACAGTACCTGACACATAGTAAGTGCTTAACAATTACAATTATTATTGTTATTATTACTCTGAGAGCTTGAAATTCATTTGAGTGGGCAGAGAATGTGTCTGAAGCAGCATGGCGGAGTGGAAAGATCACAGGCCTGGGACTCAGAAGGTCATGGGTTCTCATCCAGGCTCTGCCACTTACTTGCTGAGTTTATCACGGGCAAGTCACTTAACTTCTCTGTGCCTCATCTACCTCATCTGTAAAATGGGCATAAAGACTGTGAGTCCCACGTTGGACAGGGACTGTGTCCCACCTGATTAGATTGTTTCTACCCCAGCACTTAGAACAGTGCTTGACGCAAAGTAAGCACTTAACAAATACCATCATCATTATTATTATTATTACAGTGTTATGCACACAGTATGTGATCAATAAATAATATACAATTTGCTTTTTGAATATGAACTACAGATCACTGCAAGCTAAGTTCTAGCATGGAAAATATTATGAATCTGTTGCCATTGATTAGTTACTTTATGTTCTGCATCTAATCAAAACACAAATCTCATTAGCCATAGGTTAGTAGATAGTGGAAGGAAGAGGAAAATCGCTTTGGTAGTCTAGTTGGCTTTAAAGAAACAATTAGAGCCAAGCTGCTCATGTTTCCATCAGCCTAAGACCAAAAACAAGGGACAGAAAGAAAAAGAGTATTGTGGCTATATTTTTTAAGAATGAAGGGACTCTGGATTTTGTTAGCAGAGCTGGCTTCTAATACTACAATAAAGTAGAGTTCTCGCCACCAAAGATACACAGAGCATATTGGTTGTTTGAAGTAACCATAATCAATCAATCAATCATATTTTATTAAGTGCTTACTGTGTACTAAGCACTTGGGAGAGTACATTATACCATAACTGGTAGACATTGGTCGTCATAATCTCAAGAATCACAATATTGAAATTACCTTTTCCTAAGGGAAGTGATATTGGAAATATTCAATTTTAGAATAGTTTCTTCTTTTTTTCAGCATTTCAAGAAGATGGGTAATTTTTCAGAACCTAATGAAGTAACCCAGTGAAAACTGTATAGCTCAAACTACCCAGAGGCTGGAATGACTGGATTAGAGCTGACTCCTGACCCTTATTTTCTTTGAGGCAACAAGACTTCCATTCTTGGGGTCTGGAATCTTTTGTAAATTTGAGTTTGCCGAGTTCCCGATTCAAACCTGTGGTGGAAGGAAGGGCTATAAAGTACCAGGCAGACCATGGCTTCCACTTTCAGACAACCCCTCAAATTCAGTCTACTACAATCTCTTGGGTCTTTGTTCACCCAAACAAAAATTGAATACTGGACCTCACTGAAAAGCCAAGAACACATTCTGAGCTGAGGTTCTTAAAGTGGACAAACTGGAAAAACAAACCAAAAGAGACAGAATTCAATATAGTTCCCATGACCATATCCTATGATAATCATTGCTAGGTGCTCCACCCTTAGAATGCAGGTTCCTTATGATCAGGAAAAATGCCAATTCCTTATTCTGTATTTCCCAAGAACCTAACACAGTGCCCTGTCTACAATGGGCTCTTGATAGATGATATTACTTCTTATACTACTGTGAGGGATCTATAAAAGGTCTTTCATGCCATGGAAATATTTGGTATAAATGAGCCCATGTACTACCAAAACACTGAACTAATCTCAATGTCCACCATGTCTGGAAGAAATTGGACATTGTTCTAAATGAACCAGGTAATCCAGGTGGATATACTTGGTTTAGGGGCAAGAAATGTCTATGAGGGGGAAAATTGCTATCGATCAACAGGGCATGGGACCAGATTGAGAATTATACAAGAGCTGAAAATAGTTCCTCTCTTTGCATCCAAATTGGGAACATCTAATATAATTTGTTCTATAAGTCTTCACTTTACATTACTTAATCTATTTTTGAATTATCGACATGTAAGGCCCCAGTGTCATCCATGAAACTTATGAAATGTTTGGCATGTGCATTATGGAGCTTGATTTTTCCTTCTGCAGAAATCTACCATGCCAAAGGCCTCTCCCACTGAATATCTTCCTAATTAGATTTTCGTCAGGCCCAAACACCCAAGCACCAGAGCTGAACCAGACAAACTTCCAGGACTTTGCCATCTTCATCAGCACTCAGGGTTGAACACAGACATTCTGCAGCCAGAAAGGGAAACGGCCATCATCGGAAAGTCCAGGTTCTAGCCTGCATCTGAACTGTTAATCTGGGATTTGAGCTGTGCTAAATGCAGAGGTTGGCCTATAGCAAGTACTCAATAAATGCTAACATTAACTAATTATCACAATGTCACGCAACCCTGGCCTGATCTAAGGTACATTAATTCTCTCCCCCAGCTATTTCTTGTCTATCACCCAAGGTGGGCCAGGAATTGTCAAAATGTGAGATTCAAAGTTTTGTCTGTCTGAGTTTCTTTGCACCAAATTATACTCCCGGAAGAGACATTCCTTCTCAGACAGGATTGGATTTGTTTCTCTAATTGAGAAACATTTTCCGTTTATGCTGGGCATAGGGGGAATAGAAGAAATTCCTTGAAATTTCTGTTGTATTCAACCTCTCTCCTATAGCTTTGCCAAGCAACAAGAGAAAATGCCAAACAGAAGATTAGCACAATCCTTTTCAGAATGAAGCAGCTGATAACCCCGGTGCATATAATAAACCTGACAGGCAGCTTTGATTCATCAGCGTTAATTATGTGGTCGGGTATAAACATATTTTATGGACAAAAGTAATGATGGACAGCTTCGTAATACAAAAGATTTGAGCTCATTTAAAGATTTAACCATTTTTTTAATTTAATAAAAAATAAAGCTACAATTGCAAAGGTCAAATTTAATTCCACAGCAGCATTATGAGCTGCCAAACACAACAGACCAGATCCTGGCCTGGTGGAGGATGGCTCAATCCCCAGGGGCTTTGTCAGCCAGAGTCAAAAGAGGCTGGATTTGAGCTGAAATGGCATCCACATTCAAAGACATACCCTCTCAATTAGGGACATGCTAATGTTCCAACCTGTTCTAATAGCACGTGTCTAATTTATTTTTCTAGTTTTGTAACAGCTCTTTTCTCTCTGGCCTGGATCTCCACTCCATAGTCCTTCTGCCCTCTGAGTTTTATCTCTACCAAAGTGGATGACATTTGCTTTGAGATCTAGTGTCACATTGCAGAAGCCAATCGGGGATAAAGGATCACTTTTCATAGCGTAATGGACACTTTGTTCTCCACGGTGAGTGAAGTGCCTTTTTTTAAATACACCCCACTAAACATACATGCTACAGTATTTCTACAATTTACAGGTGATTTGCCTTCTCCTGGATGCCTCAAAGGCAAACACTATCTCAGAATACCCCATTAGGTCAAGGTTCAGGCTGTAGTCCCTATTGCTGGGTCTCCTAGCCTTGTTGACGGCAAAGAAATCACCATGGAGCAGCCATAAGTTTCATAAGTTTGCCTATGCATCCATTGTGTTCATTAGTGATTCATTACTAGCCCACTCCCAACCCCACAGCACTTATGCACATGTCTTTAAATTAAATATTATAAATTATGTATTCATATGAATGTCTGTCTCCCCCTCTAATAATAATAATAATAATGATGGTATTTATTAAGTGCTTACCATGTGCCAAGCACTGTTCTAAGCACCGGGGTAGATTCAAGGTAAACAGGCTGTCCCAAGTGGGGCTCACAGTTTTAATCCCCATTTTTACAGAAGAGGTAACTGAGGCACAGAGATGTTAAATGACTTGCCCAAGGTCACACAGCAGACAAGTGGTGGGGCTGGGATTAGAACCCACATCCTCTGACTCCCAAACCCGTGCTCTTTCCATTAAGCCACACTACTTCTTTGTAGGTTATAAACTCATTATAGGCAGGGAACCTGACTGCTAATTCTGCTGCATTGTACTCTCCTAAGTGTTCTGCACATAGTCAGCACTCAATAAATACAATTGATTAATTGATTAGTTCCCACCAAAAGTGTATCTGAATAGCCTGAGGCCTAATGCATACATCAAAACTCTCCATCTCTTTCTTTGTTTGTGGGAGAGTAGAAATGCCTCTTGCTGCCCATGCTGCCAAACCTGAAGTTTTGCTGTGTCAGGGTAGAAATAATAATAATAATTTTAATTGTCGTATATGTTAAGCACTTACTATGTGACAAGCACTGAAATAAACAGACAAACCTGCCAGGGACTTCATTCAAGTAAAAAGGTGCAAATAACCTCAACCACAAAAAAGGCACACATCAAGTAAAACCAAATAATAATCAATAATAATAACTGTGGTTTTTGTTAAACACTTACTATGTGCCAGAAACTGTACTAACCACTGGGGTGGATATAAGCAAATTGGGTTAGACACAGTCCCTGTTCCAGATGGGGCTCAAGTCTTAATCCCCATTTTACAGATGATGTAACTGAGGCCCAGAGAAGTGAAGTGATTTGTCCAACGTCACACGGCAGACAAGTGGGAGAGCCAGGATTAGAACCCAGGTATTCATTCTTTCAATTGTATTTATTGAGCTCTTACTGTACTAAGCGCTTGGGAAGTACAAATAGGCAACATATAGAGATGGTCCCTACCCAACAACGGGCTCACAGTCTAGGAAGTGCTGCAGTGAGCTTTTAAATAATAATAATAATAATAATAATAATAATAATTGTGGCATTTGATAATAATAATAATAATAATGGCATTTATTAAGTGCTTACTACGTGCAAAGCACTGTTCTAAGCGCTGGGGAGGTTACAAGGTGATCAGGTTGTCCTACGGGGACTCACAGTTTTAATCCCTAATTCACAGATGAGGTAACTGAGGCACAGAGAAGTTAAGTGACTTGCCCAAAGTCACACAGCTGACAATTGGCAGAGCCGGGATTTGAACCCATGACCTGTGACTCCAAAGCTCAGGCTCTTTCCACTGAGCCACGCTGCTTTTCTTACTATGTGCTTGCTATGTTCCAGGAACTGCACTAAATGGTGGTGTAAGATATAAGATGATCAGGGTGGACACAGTCCTTGTCCCATATGGGGCTTACAGTTTTAATCCCCATTTTACAGATGAGGTAACTGAAGTACAGAGAAGTTAAGTGACTTGCCCAAGGTCACACAGCAGAGAAGTGGCAGATCTGGGACTAGAACCTAGGTCCTTATAACTTTCAGGCCTGTGTACTATCCACTAGTGCATGCTGTTTCCAATGTCTACGGATCGCTGTTCGAAAGCCTTACAATGAAGGTGTCACCTGCAGAAATATTTCCCTACTGCGACCTTCAGAAATGTTTCTTGCTGACCTGTTTGAAGAAAGAGAAAAGCATTTGCATCACAAGGGCGTCACAAAATCTCTGGGAGGCTGCTGGCTGCTGTAGTGATCACTATGGCTGCAGTCATGTCTCCGACTCCGAGTCACGAGGAGCCTGAAATTCTACTCCTGTAGCCACAGCACCCATTATTTTTTGTTTCTATTTTGGGCATTTGCCCTGTGTTTAATGCTGTTCATTGTATCATTGTTTCATCACTCTTGTTGCATCTGTCTCCAGCCGCCTCTCCCCTGTGTATATTCTTAGTCTGTGAGCCCCCTGAGGGACAGGGACCGTCTCTAAATTAGCACCTGTATATGTCTTTCTGGTTCTGCACACAGCAAGAACTTAATAAATAGAATTACTACCGCTACGTGAGGTGGGGAACTGGACAGGTATACCTGATAGCAGTCAAACTTTGGTGTAAATGACTCCCTTCCTGCCTAGGCCCTCCTCCACCCTGGCCTCGCTCTCCCCACACCTTTCCTGCTCTCCTGAGACGTTGGGACTGCAAGCTCCAGAAGTGGCTGCTTGTGGGGACAGTGCAGCAGCAGCAATCAATCAATCGATCAATCGTATTTATTGAGCGCTTACTGTGTGCAGAGCACTGTACTAAGCGCTTGGGAAGTACAAGTTGGCAACATATAGAGACGGTCCCTACCCAACAGTGGGCTCACAGTCTAAAAGGGGGAGACAGAGAACAAAACCAAACATACTAACAAAATAAAATAAATAGAATAGATATGTAGCAGCATGAAGTAGTCATGAAACTCCCACCAGCTGGGATCAAAATATGCTGCCAAACCACCGAGAAACTCTTCCAAATCGGCAGCCTCTGACCATCCTCTAAAGCTTCTAAGGCAGTCACTGCTCAGGAGTTGCAAGGCACTAATTGTGCTCAGGAGATAGCTACATGAGGAGTTGTCCGGACGATGTCCAGAGAAGCAGTGTGGCTCAGTGGAAAGAGCCCGGGCTTTGGTGTCAGAGGTCAGGGGTTCAAATCCCAGCTCCGCCAATTGTCAGCTGTGTGACTTTGGACAGGTCACTTCACTTCTCTGGGCCTCAGTTACCTCATCTGCAAAATGGGGATTAAGACTGTGATCACCCGGTAACCTCCCCAGTGCTCAGAACCGTGCTTTGCACATAGTAAGCGCTTAATATATGCCATCATTATTATTATGATGATGATTATGAACAACTTGGTAGAATTTGTCCAGTATTGATAAAAAGCTTGAAGAAAGCTGCAGTTCTCTACCAACCTGGGAATATCTGAGAATTCTTACATTTCATAATCCGTTACCCAGAACTAAATGTGCCACTGAATTCTGTTATCCAACAAGGTACTGCTAAAGTAGAAAACTGAGACAAAATGCCACTGTGGGTCCTTGGGAGACGGTAGCAGAGTTTGACGTCCAGCATCAAAGCTGACCTTCTTTGTGGTATTTACACCTAGACACACCTCTGAAAATACATCTGGCTTCTTTAGAAATTACAACAACAACAATGACGACTATAATAATAATAATAGTGGTAATTGTCAAGTGCTTACTATGTGCCATGTCCTGTTCTAAGTGCTGGGGTAGATACAAGATAATCTGGTTGAAGGCAGTCCCGGTCCCACACAGGGGTGTCGCGGTCTAAGTAGGAGGGAGAAATAGAATTGAATCTTCATTTCACAAAATGAGGCAACTGAGGTACAGAGAAGTTAAGTGACTTCCCCAAAAGTTCCTCAGTCAGCAAGTGGCAGAGCAGGGATTAGAACCCAGTTCCTCTGATTCCCAGACCCTTGCTCTTTCCATTAGGCCATACTGCTTCTTGAACTCACAGTCCTCATCAAATGGCAAGACTGGATGACAAACAATGAGATCCTGGAATATAGTCACCTGCCAGTATTGAGGCAGTTCTCATCTCCATTCAGATTCACTGGGCAGGACACCCAAGAAGAATGAATGACATGATGGAGACCAAGCAGCTGACCTGAGATGAACTGGAAGGGCATACGCAAGCAGGGAGATTAGAACATTTCAAAGACATCGTGAAGCACATGCCTCAAACCCTTCAGGATATGGATACAATCAACATATAAACTGACCTCCCTGCCCTCCCTATCTCCTGTCTCTTCCGACTCCAGTCCATCCTTCACTCTGCTGCCCAGATAATTTTTCAACAAAACTGGTTAATCCACGTTTCCCCACTCCTTAAGAACCTCCACATCAGACACTCCTTACAGTCGGCTTTAAAGCACTCGATCACCTTGCCTCCTCATACCTTACCTCCTTGATTTCTTACTACAACCTAGCTCGCACACTTCACTCCTCTAACGCCAACCTACTCACTATACCTCCATCTCATCTATCTCACCACTGACTTCTCATCCACGCCCTGCCTCTGACCTGAAACACCCTCCCTCTTCATATCTGACAGACAATTACTCTCTTAACCTTCAAAGCCTTATTGAAAGCAGATCTCCTCTAGAGGCCTTCTCCAGGTAAGCCCCCATTTCCTTTTCTCCCACTTCCTTCTGTGTCACCCCTGCACTTGGATTTGCACCCTTTATTCACCCTTCCCACAGCTCCACAGCACTTATGTTCATATCCTTAATTTATTTATTTATGTCTGCCTGCCCCTCTAGACCATAGGCTTATTGTGGGCAAGAAACATGTCTACCAACTCTATTATGCTGTACTGTCCCAAGCACTTAGTAAAGTGCGCTGCACGCAGTAAGTGTTCAATAAATACGATTGACTGATGATTAATTGATTGATAGTTTGCCTGGTGTGTGACAATCAGGAAAGAGATTATTTTGTCCTTGAGCAGAGACTAGAAAGATCAGGGCTTCGAGCAGCATTATTGAGAACAATGACAAGCATTATAGGGACAAACTCATCAGAACGGCAAAGAGCTATGTAAACATGAAATATCAATGAGTGTGTAAGGCTATTCTGCCACTCCCCTACCCAGATAGAATCTTGCCCTCATTGGTATCAACATTAAACAAAAAGGGAAACTCTATCCTGTTGTTGTTGCAGGGTGGCTAACTTTGTTGGTCACCACTACCCTTCCCACCTTCCAGGAAAGGGAAGGAAACTGGGGGAAGGGGAGGGGCAGTGCCACTGTACTGGCATCCATTCCCCAGGAACACTTCTCTCCTGACACTCCTCCTTCCCTCCTTTCACTAATGCTGAACTTCCTATTTGGAACTCCCCTCACCGCACAACCCAAATCCAATAGACCTAATTATCTTATGTCTACTTAAGTGCTTGGCACATAGTAAGTGCTTAACAATTATTATTATTATTAGTCTCAGCCTTCCCCAATTTCAAAGCCCCCCTGAAAGCCCACCTCCTCCAAAATATCTTCCCTGATTAATTCCCAAGAATTCCAGCTAAATAAGCCCATCACCATCTCTTATCCTCAGTACTGATGCATTTACCATGGTTCAATTGTACATTGGAATATTTATTTTGACTATTTGTGGGATACTTTTATGTCTGTCTACCCTACTAGAGTGTGAGCTCTTTGTGAACAGGAAATGCATCCCTTGCTGGTTTTGTACTTCCCAACCACTTAGTACAAGGCCTTGCACCCAATAGGTACTCATTAATGTCAGCACTGCTGTTACACCTATCCTGCGCGGTCAATCCCTGTCTCCCCTCTGCTTGAGGATTGGCAGAAGATGTAGTACTTGGCACAGGGTTTGGGGAACTTGTCCTCTGTCTATGCATTCAGCTGGCAGCAGCGTAGTCCCGTGTGGCTAAAGTGGATCACAGCAGTAGGGTTCTGTACTTGTGATTCTCTGTTTTGGTAGCATTACATGCAGCTTCAGGGGACTGCAGCAGTGGTACCTCGCATATTTTTAGTTGAAAGATGCTAGAGACTGGGAAGGAAGTGGGAAGGAAACGATTGGATATAACAGCAGGGGGTCAGCTTATAGCCCCCGGCATATACCGGCAGATTCATTCATTCAATCATATTTATTAAGCGCTTACTGTGTGCACAGTACTGTACTAAGCACTTGGGAAAGTACAATACCACAATAAAGAATGACAACCCCTGCCCACAATGAGCTCATAGTGCCAGAAGTATCTCAGTCAGTCAATTTTATTTGCTGAGCACTTACTGTGTGCAGAGCACTCTATTAAGTACTTGGGAGTGTACAATATAACAGTATAACAAGACGCATTCCCCCTGCCCACAACAAGCTTACAATCCATTAGGGGAAGACATACATTAATATAAATAAATAAATTACAGATATGTACATAAGTACTGTGAGGCTGGGCGAGGGGATGGATGAAGGGAGCAAGCAAGTCAGGGTGTTTCAGAAGGGAGACAGAGAAGAGGAAAGGAGGGCTTAGTCAGGGAAAGTTTATTGGAGTAGATGTGCTTTCAATAAGGCTTTGAAGATGGGGAGAGTAATTGTTTGTAGGATTTGAGGAGGGAGGCAGGATGTGGGCAAGAGGTTGAAGATGAGATAGATGAGCTCAAAGTACAGTGAGAAGGTTAGCATTAGAGGAGCTAAGGAGGAGGTCATTTGTGATCTTTAAGAGAGACGTTTCTGTCTAGTGAAGAGGGTGGAAGCCAGATTGGAAGGGGTCAAGAAGAGAATTGGGGGAGAAAAACGCGAGACAGCAGGTGCAGATAACTCTCTCAAGGAGTTTGGAAAGGAATGGTAGGAGGAAGATGGGGCAATAGCTGGAGGGAGCTGTGGGGTTAAAGAGGGTTTTTTTAGGATAGGGGAGACATGGGCATGTTTGAAAGCAGGGGGAAGAAGCCATTTGGGAGCAAACAGTTGAAGATGACAGGGAGGGAAGAAGGGAGGGAGCAAGTGTTTTGTTAAGGTGTAAAGGAATGGGGTCAGATGAACAGGTGGAGGAGGTGGATTTTGAGAGAAGGCAGGAGATCACCTCTAGAGATACTGCTGGAAGGGAAAGTTGAAGAAGGGACAGAAGTAGGGAGGGGTTGGCGAGGGGCAGGGAAGATTTTAGGGAGATCATGCCTGATAGTGTCAATTTCCTCAATTAAGGAGGTGGCCAGGTCATTAGGGACAAGGGATGGGGGAGGCTGGGGGACAGGAGGTTTGAGAAGGGAGTTAAACCTCTGGAACAACTGTTGAGGGCAATGTGCATGGGTGTCAATAAGGATGGAGAAGTAATTTTGCTGGGCAAAGGACAGGGCAGAGTTAAGACATGCAAGGATGAACTTGAAGTGGATGAAGTCGGCCTGATATCTAGAATTTCTCCAGCAATGCTCTGCGGCTCATGCACAACAGCGAAAGAGGCAGGCTGTGGAGCTGTGGGTTCAGCGAAGGGTAAGGGGAGTGAGTGAGTTGAGTTCAGTAGAGAGGATGGTGTTGAGAGGGCCAATTTGGCCATCAAGGGAAGGAAGTTTGTGAATGGAGGCTAATTGGGGCGTGGTGAGTTGAGAAAATTGGATGGGGTCAAAAGAGCAGAGGTCTCTGAAGGGGAACAGCACCAATTTGCAGGGAGGTGTTTGGGAGAGAAGGCAGGTGAGAAGTTTGTGGTCCAATTCAGAATTGATGAGGGTAGAAGTTGTGCAGCAGTTAAAGATGATGAGATTGAGTGAGTCGAAGTTGGTGAGTGGGTGAGGTGGGTGAGGTGGGGTGGAGCAGGAGGTCAGTGGAGTTGAGGATTGATAGAAGGTGGGCAGTGGAAGGGTCATCAGGAACATCTTTGTGGATATTGAAGTCCCCAAGGGCCAATCTAAGAATGGAGAAACAGAGAACGAATGTGAGAAAGGGATCAAAACGCTTTGAAAATTTGGAGGTAGAACCTGGGGAGTGGTAGATGTCCAATACTAGAATCTGGAGAGGGTGGTAGAGGTGGATGATATGGACTTCAAAGGAAGGGAAAGAAGGAATAGGGGAGATGGAATGGTGCAAAAGTGGCACTGGGGTGTGAGAAGGAAGCCAAAACTTCCCCCTTTCCCAGTGAGTCTGGGGGAGTGGATCGAGATCAGCCTCCCTCTGGAGAAAGTAAC
Source organism: Tachyglossus aculeatus (assembly GCF_015852505.1). NCBI lineage: Eukaryota > Metazoa > Chordata > Mammalia > Monotremata > Tachyglossidae > Tachyglossus > Tachyglossus aculeatus. The sequence continues at coordinate 21,569,933 of NC_052081.1, read as the reverse complement.
AGGGGAGATTGTGTTATTTGAGGAGAGTCAGGTTTTAGTGATGGAGAGGAGGACTAGTAACTGGGTCAGAAACAGGTCAAGGATGAAGGGAAGCTTCCCCCTGATGGAGCGGGGGCTCCACAGGCTGCACTTGGTTGAGACTATTGGCAGGGGGAGATGGGGGTTCTGGGGCCGGGGATGGTGCAAGGAGTGGAGAGAGGTTAGATCTTGGGGTTGTAGGTATTATGGGGTGACCATAACTTGGAAATGCACCTCAAGTACATACCCACACCAAAGGTGCTGCTTAATAGGGCATGGTATGGCTCAGAAACATTTAGGGCATTACCTATGGCCTGTATTTCACCTAAGTCAAACATTCAGTTTTCTGAGACATTATTATAAGGATACTGAAGCCAAATATTCTGTTTGCTAGGAATTATTCACTTTTCGGCAACAGTCTGGGTTACTTTACTATCAGCAGATATTACAGAAAACAAGAAAGGGCTGTCTGTGCCTTTCATATTAACATTGAGAGCACAACCAGGGCCTGCTAGAATCTAAGAATGACCACAGAATGTAATTATGATTGTAATGAGAATGGGTTAAGCTTAAACTATTTCTCATTTTCATCGCAGTCATTGGCACAAGATAGAGTGGAGATTAATGTAGGACCATTTCCTGTGCTTGTTACACTCTTTGTCATTAGAATCAAACATCATAATTTGAACGTCTCATGTATACTGTGAATTATGATAGTGGAGGGCATGCAACCCTGACTATTCCAAATTCTTGTGTTCCAGCTGGCTGGAATGTGATGGACAATCTCAGAGGAGGAGAGCAAACAAACTGTTAGAGCTCAAAGTCATCTTATTCTCTTATATATTTCAGGGGAAGCAGAAAGCTGGAATATTTGATTGTACATGCATCACCACTAATGTCTGTACATTCATCACGGTGAATAAATAGATCATGCGAACAGATGTGGTCTTCATTGTTCTTATATCATTTAGTTTGTCAGGCTCCTAAACACAGAATCTCTCATCCTCATCACATGATATGGGCTGTCCGGGGTCTGATACATTGTGGCCAATCTACCTCTTCTTCCATGTCTGCGGTCTTGTACAGTCCCCCCTCTTCGCCATCTTCAATCATCTCCAAGTTTCAAAGACTCGAGTTTCCAAGAAAGTCATGTTCAGCACATGCTGGCAGGCAGTAATCAACTCAAGTTTCCCCACACCGATAATTTTCATGAAAACTAAATAAAAATAAGGAGGTGCTGAAGGAGTAGAGATGTAAATTTTAATTCCTTGTGAGTTTGGTGACTATGTCTGTTTACCAGCTGTGTGGTATGCCAAATACAGCAACCTGTACACAGAACTGAATAATGGAGCCCTTCATAACGATGACTTTTATGTTGACTTCAACTTCCTGCCCTTCCTGGGCCTTGATCAGTCTCATCCTACCAGCTCCCAGCCTAGGATCACTCCAAAGTCCACCTCTTCAGTCCCAGCTGAGTATTATTGATGGAAATACAGAAACCACTTCTCCCACTTTAAATTTGCATTTCCTTAGTCTAACTCTGCCCTCTCTTCTGCTCAGCAATGTCACCTTTACCTCCCTCATGACTTCCAAGGTCACAGCCCTTAAGAGACAGCGGGCCTGATAGAAAAAGCACAGGCCTGGGGAGTCATAGGACCTGGGTTCTGATCCCAGCTCTAACGCTTGCCTGCTGTGTCACCTTGGACAAGTCACTTAACCTCTCTGTGTCTCAGTTCCGTCATCTGCAAAATGAGGATTCACTCCTTTCTACTTAGACTGTGATCCCTATATGGGACCTTATCATATTGTATCTTTCCCAGCATTTAGTACAGTGCTTGGCACATTGTAAGAGCTCTCCTCTCCAGTTCTCTCCCTAACTTTCCTGTCATTGTGGACAACACAACCATCCTTCCTGTCTCACAAGCCTTCAACCTTGGTGTCATCCTTGACTCCGCTCTCTCACTCACATCCCATCTGTCACCAAACCCTGCCAGTCTCACCTTCACAACATCACCAAGATCCTCCCTTTCCTCTCCATCCACACTGCCACGTTAGTACAATCACTCATCCTATCCCAACTGGATTACTGCATCAGCCTCCTTTCTGACCTCCCAATCTCCTGTTTCTCCCTTCAGTCCATATTTCACTCTGCTGCCCGGATTATCGTTCTACAGAAACACTCTGGGCATGTCACCTCTCTACTCAAAAATCTCCAGTGGCTGCCTATCAACCTCCATATCAAACAAAAACTCCTCACTATTGGCTTCAAAGCTCTCCATCACCTTGCCCCTTCTTACCTCACCTCCCTTCTCTCCTTTAACATCCCAGACCACACACTCCACTCATCTGGTGCTAACCTTCTCACTGTGCCTCATTCTCGCCTGTCCCGCCATAGACCCCTGACCCACGACCTACCTCTGGCCTGGAACGCCCTCCCTCCTCAAATTCTCCCCTTCAAAGCCCTACTGAGGGCCCAAGAGGCCTTCCCAGATTAGGCCCCCCTTTTCCCCAGCTCCCCCTCCCCTCCGGATCATCCCAACTCACTCCCTTTGCTCTACCTTCTTCTTCCTGCCCCACAGCACTTATGTATATATGTACATATCTATAATTCTATTTATTTATATTGATGCCTGTTTTCTTGTTTTGATGTCTGTCTTCCCCCTTCTAGACTGTAAGCCCGATGTGGGCAGGGATTGTCTCTACTGCTGAACTGTACTTTCCAAGAGTTTAGTACAGTTCTCTGTACACGGTAAGAGCTCAATAAATACAACTGAATGAATGAATGCTTTACAAATTCCATTTTCAATATTATTAGATCTTTACGTCCCTCCTGAAACCTCACCACCTAGCTATTTGGCTCCTCTCTACCACCTACTACTTTCTTAGCATGATACTGACTATGAGATGTGAACTTCCCCAAAAGCCACCTTCACCAACTCAGCATTCTTCAGCTCCTACTTCCACATGCTCCTCCCCAACATCTATCCTCAAGGAGGAGATCTTCAATGGACTTTAAATGTACCCTCTTTTCCTGTGTCATGCTATCCCTGTGCTTCCTGTGTTCTTTGCTCTCTATCCTTCTTCAAAGTCCTCCTTTTTACTCTACCTCACTAATGAATCTCCCATCTAGGATGCTTTGCCCACACCCATCCCCTTCCCTGGAACTCTCTCCCTCTTCAAATCCACCAGACTCAGTAGAATGTCTTTTCCTTCCTAAATCTACTCCTCCTCAGTTGAGAAGCAGCATGAGCTAATGAAAAGAGCACAGGCTGGAGTCAGAGGATCTAGATTCTACTCCCTGTTCCACCTATTGCCTGCTGTGTCACCGTGGGCAAGACACTTAGCTTCTCAGGACCTCAGTTTCCTCATCTGTAAAATGGGTATTCAAAACCCCAAGGAGGACAGGAACCGCGTCTGACATGATTAACTTGTTTCTATCCCAGTGCTGGAAAAACAAAATGATTCACCTGAAATCCAGAGCTGGGATCACATTTTCTTCCTCTGAAGAAAATCATCATTCTCTAATAGCCTTTAATCAGAACAGCAGATGTGGTGACTGCCGGTATCATAGCCTAGTATCAAATACATCAGTACTGAAAGCAGGAAGTCAGTTTGTTGGTATCATTCTAGCTAGAATCCTTCCATGCTGTAGCACAGCAGACCTGACTTTTGTGCCACAAGATATATCCGAGAAGTATAATCTAGGCTATAAACTCATTGAGGTCAGGGAATATGTCTATCAACTTTGTTGTTTTGTACTCTCCCAGGCGCTTGGTACAGTGCTCTGCACCCAGTGGGTGCTCAATAAATACAAATGATTGAAGTTCAGGGAACACCAGGATCTCTAGGCTGATTTTGTCAATCTTATAAAAACATTTCGTACCATCAGCACAGCCAGGATGTAGCATTACAGAGCAAATTTGGCCACCAAGATCGTTGGCTTTTCTCTGCCACTCGGTTGGCCGGGTCAGAGTTTAGCTTGGCTAAATCAGCTTACCTATCACTACTGAAGCATATGTGGTAGGTTCCAGTATGGTTTAACTTGTACTGATTGATTCGAGACATTTCAAAGTAGGCTGATAAGAATAAAAGATGATAGAGAGAAATCCTGTGGTGGCAAGATTTGCAAGAGCATGGGCCTGGGTTCTAAGGGTCATGGGTTCTAATCCCAGCTGCACCACCTGTCCGCTGTGTGACCTTGGACAAGTCACTTCACTTCTCTGGGCCTCAGTTTCCCCACGTGGGACAGGGACTGTGTCCAACCCAAGTTGCTTGCATCCATCTCAACACTTAGTACAGTGCCTGGCCCATAGTAAGCACTTAACAAATACCATCATCATCAATAGTGCTTGACACACAGTAAGGGCTTAATAAATGTGATAATCAATACTAACATGACCCCACCATCTTCCCTGTCCAGGAAGCCAGTAACTGCGGTGTTAATCGCAACTATTCACCACCTTTCAGCTCTCACATCATTATTATAGTGGGGATGATTTAATACAGGCAAAAATCAGCTGGTTCTTCCTCCACATTACCTAAATTCACTCCTTCCTCTCCATCCTGGTTCAAGCTCTGGTGATAAGATAATAATAATAATGATGTCATTTATTAAGTGCTTACTCTGTGCAAAGCACTGTTCTAAGCACTGGAGAGGTAACAAGGTGATCAGATGGTCCCATGGGGGGCTCACAGTCTTAATCCCCATTTTACAGATGAAGTAAACTTGTACTTCCCAAGCGCTTAGTACAGTGCTCTGCGCACAGTAAGATAATTTTAGACCTACTCTACCAGTCTCTTCACTGGTCTCTCCGCCTCAAGCTTCTCCCCTTGTCAGTCCATACATATGGCACCCTCCTGCATACTCCTTTTAGAGTGTCTTGGCATGCCCTTATCCAGTCCTCAAAAATATCATTTTTGATATTGGGACAGGGCTGTGGTCAGGGAATGTCACTGTTAATTGTATTGTACTTTCTCAAGGGCTTAGTACAGTGTTCTCCGCACTGCAAGCACCCAATAAATACGATTCAATGAATGAATGGCAGGGGTGCCGGACCACGCAAAGGCTGAGAGAGGTTGGTTGGGAGTAGATTGAAGAGGGCTGGTTGAGGAGAGCTACTGGGGGCAGGCATGGGGGGATCAGAGGGAGGGGACTGGAGGCACATGGCGGTGGGAGGGGGCTAGAGCCTAAGAGAAAAAAAGTCTTGACTTGCAACAGCTCCATATATATATATTCTATATCCATATTTCTCTATAAGTGGTGACTCAGTGGCTCCCATCTTGGGAGTATCCACAAGTTCTGAGTGGCAATTAGTGAGTCATTAAAGTGCCTGTCAGGAGGGAATGGGTGAGCAGCACTAGGGAATGGGAGAGCAGTCGTCAGTTGTTGAGTTGCCTTCCTGCTTCTTTGGCTGGTGTGAGGGGGTGGGGCCCTGGTGTGGGAAGGGGTGGAGGAAGAGGGATTGGCGATTTCTTCATCCGGGTAGTCCCAAATCCTCAGTGCAGCTATGGGGGGAGGGAGGAATTAGGGTGGCGGAGTCTTTGGTTTTAATAAAAGGTATTTGTTAAACCCTTACTATGTGCCAGGCACTGAATTAAGTGCTGTAGTAGATACTAGGTAATTGAGTTGGACACAGTTCCTGTCCCACATGGGGCTCACAGTTTACAGATGAGGTAACTGAGGCACAGAGAAGTGAAGTGACTTCATTCATTCAATCGTATTCATTAAAGGCTTACTAAGTGCAGAGCACTGTACTAAGTGCTTGGAAAAGTACAATACAACAGCAAACTGTGGAAATCCCTGTCCACAATGAGCTCACAGTCTAGAGGAGGGGAGACAGACATCAATACAAATAAATAAAATTACAGATATATACATAAGTGCTGTGGGGCTGTGAGGCGGGGAAGAACAAAGGGAGTGAATCAGGATGATGCAGAAGGGGATGGAAGATGAGGAAATGGGGAGCTTAGTCTGGGAAGGTCTCTTGGAGGAGGTGAACCTTCAGTACGGCTTTGAAGGGGGAAGTGTGAATGTTTGGTGGATTTGAGGAGGGAGGGCATTCCAGGCCAGAGGTAGGACATGGACCAGAGGTAGATGGCAGGACAGGTGAGAAAGAGGTACAACGAGAAGGTTAGCACCAGAGGAGAGAAGTATGCGGGCTGGGTTGTAGATGGAGAGAAGCAAGGTGATGAAGGAGGGGGCAAGGTGGTGGAGTGCTTTAAAGCCACTGGTGAGGAGTTTTTGATAGGGCAAAACAGAAGTGGTGGGGGAGCAGGGGAAATGAAGGCTTAATCTGGGAAGGCCTCCTGAAGGAGATGTGATTTTAATAAGGCTTTGAAGGTGGGGAGAGTGGTACTCTGTCGTATATAATGAGAAAGGGAATTCCAGGCCAGAGGGAGGACATGAGTAAGGAGACAGCAGGAAGATAGGCAAGACTGGGGTACAGTGAGTAGGTTGGTGCTAGAGGTGCGAAGTGGGTGGGTTGAGGAAGTAAGTCAATGAGGTAAGGTAGGAGGGGGCAAGCTGCTTGAGTACTTTAACCCAAATGGTAAGAAGTTTCTATAGGATGAGGTGGTGGATGGCAATCACTGGATATTCTTGAGGAGTGGGCAGATATGGACTGAATTTTTTTTAGAAAAATGATCTGGGCAGCAGAGCGATGTAATGACTGGAGTGGGGAGAGATGTGACAAAGAGGTCAGTGAGGAGGGATAGACAGATTGAAATTGTGGATTGAATGAAAGAGATGAGTCAAGGATAATGCCAAGGTTATGGATTTGTGAGCCTGGGAAGGTAATAGTGTTATCTACAGTGATGGGAAAGACTGGGGAGGACAAGGTTTGGGTGGAAAGATGAAGAGTTCTATTTTGGATACATTAACTTTGAGGTGTTGGTGGAACATCCTAGGAGTTTTGTCCTGACGGCAGGAGGAAATGCAAGGCTGCAGGGAAGAAAAGAGTTCACTTGTTAAGAAATGCCTTAAGATTCTCGTTTCATCTTAGGGAATGATCTGGCTAAACCAGATTATCTCACGCTTAAAAGCATGACTACCTGGGAGAGTAAAAATCAAGAGAAAATGACAGGTAAGATACTGATAGCATCAACCAGTGTTAGAGGAAATGGAAGAAGTGAATTGAAACTGAAAACATTTTCAAATACAGCCTCATTTCCAAACTAATATTCCTATCTGGAAAAAGGACCAAAAATGAATTTTGCATGGCCCCAATGCATACTGGCATTTATCACAAGTGAATTATACGCAGAACTCACATAAAAACTAGGTAGAAGCGTAATTCTTCATGATGAAGTCTCTTAGGAACTCATTACCATTATTTCAAGATGTTTGTACAGTTTGTACTCCGATATCCGTTAAGGTAAATATATGAGAAATGGATGCTTTGAGAATGACATGTATATAGTAACAGGTCCAACAGAAGGAAGCACAATTCTACCTTCCTAATGACTTAGGACAGTCATCACAAAGTGATGGTTAGTGGTGACTTTTCAAATAGGTACATCTCTGTTGAATTGAGTTATCTGAATTTTGCTCCTAGCCACCAGACAGGCCAAAAATATTAATTGAAAGAAGCACTTACCAAAATGATGATTAGAAGAAACTGGTTGATTAACTGATTTTATCTATTTACAATTATCAATCAGTCAATCGTATTTGTTGAGCATTTATTGTGTGCAGAGCGCTATACTGAGCACTGGGGAAAGTACAATATAACTCCCCAATATAACTCCCCCTCGTCCCCCTCTCCATCCCCCACATCTTACCTTCTTCCCTTCCCCACAGCACCTGTATATATGTATATATGTTTGTACATATTTATTACTCTATTTATTTATTTATTTTACTTGTACATATCTATTCTATTTATTTTATTTTGTTAGTATGTTTGCTTTTGTTCTCCGTCTCCCCCTTTTAGACTGTGAGCCCACTGTTGGGTAGGGACTGTCTCTATATGTTGCCAACTTGTACTTCCCGAGCGCTTAGTACAGTGCTGTGCACACAGTAAGCGCTCAATAAATACGATTGATGATGATGATGATTGAACACAGTCGGTAGACACTTTCCCTGCCCACCATGAGCTTATAGCCTAGAGGGGGAGACAGACATTAATATCGATATGTACAGAATTCCAACAAAACATGTCCCCTTCCTTCCTGCCCACCACAAGGCACACACACAATGACCTGGGAAATCCTTCCTCATTCCTCAGTCCGTACCCCGAATGGGAATGATTCTGTCTCCTACCTCACCATAACGTACACCTAGAAAACCTGGGTGAATGTTTCAAGACTGTTTTAAGAACTGTTTCTCAATCTCCCTCCCGAGGGAAGAGATCCCACCGCTGGCTGAGCTATGACAAGGTGGAAAGATTCAACTGCATTTATTCCATACCCCCATCAGTTCTCTGGTGCAGCCAGCTCGGCCATGGGGCCTGCGTTTATACACAGACTCTGGCCCATGGAGAAGGGGTTCACTGCGACTCCACACTGGAAAGTTGGGGCTACGAGTTTCTCATTCAGCCTGGGTGAAGGCCTCAATCCACTGCAGTATTTATTGAATGCTTATTCTGGGCACAGCATGGTACTACATGCTTGGGAGAGAATAGTAGAGATGCTTTGCCTACGTTGTGGTTGACTGGATAATTCTGGTCTGGTGTTTGGTCCCAGGCAATATATGGGTCTTGGGAGAATGAGAACACACTCTCATGGCAGAAAGAACACTTGGGAGACAAATGACAAGCAGGGGAGCATTGGTTTTCATAACTGTGAGCCCACTGTTGGGTAGGGACTGTCTCTATATGTTGTCAGCTTGTACTTCCCAAGCGCTTAGTACAGTGCTCTGCACACAGTAAGCGCTCAATAAATACGATTGATGATAACAATCTAGATCATTTTGTGCATTCAGAATTCTTGCAGGGGGCACAAACTCGGAAATTACACAAGCAATGACCCAATCAGAATATACATTTTCTCTTCTTCCAGTCCAAATTTCTGATGAAAAATTGGGGTTTCCTTCCATTCATTCATTCATTCATTCAATCGTATTTATTGAGCACTTACTGTGTGCAAAGCACTGTACTATGTGCTTGGGAAGTACAAGTCGGCAACATATCCATTGAATTTCCATTGAATATCCACACCAACTTAAAAAGGAAAGACAGTGATGCCAATCCAAATGATGGAAATCATCACGCTCCAATCAAACACCACCTTTGACCCCTGGGACTTCTGGACCCCAGGTAACTACATCTGTTATTTCCAGGACAGAAACTGTTTCTATCTCTGGGGCACTTTTCCCAATACTCCTTCGCTCAAATGCTAATTCCATAACCTGATTCACCCTGTCCCACATGGCCAAAATCCTGCACTGTGGCCTAGTGGGCTCAGAGTGGGGAGTCACAGTCTGAAACCAAATCATTCAAATGCTGTTTCCTTCGATTCAAGAACTGGAGATGGCAATGCCTCGCAGGCCACTTGAACAAGACGGCTGTCTCACAACTCTTTGCCTGCGAAGGAGAGACTATGAGTTCATCATAAGCAGGGAACATGTCTACCTACTCTGTTATATTGTACTCTCCCAAGCACTTAGTACAGTCCTCTGTACAGAGTAGACTGTGAGCCCATTGTTAGGTAGGGACCATCTCTATATGTTGCCGATTTGTACTTCCCAAGTGCAGCACAGTAAGCGCTCAGTAAATACGATTGAATGAATGAAATGTTCAATAAATATGGTTGATTAGGAATAGATGCTTCAGGAACTGGTAGGGGAAGATTGAAGAAATACCGAAATGGAGTAACATGGTGTAAGCGGTGGCAACCAGCAAAGAGAGGAATGCACAAATCCCGGAATTTTTCTTCTGGTGAGCCCCATTTGGATTGGGAAAGGAACAGTTGGGTATAAAGAGATATGAACAATCCAGGAGTGGAAGAAATCATTCTTGAGAGAGGAAACCAAAAGCAGGTGGAACAACAAGTAGAGGGAAAGGGAATTGTAATTGGTATTGACAGTCCTCCCTAGTGTAGTAGTTGTTAATTCCCTGAAGAACCCAGGAGAAAATGGAAAAGGCCAGTTAGTGGGCATTAGCAGAAATCACTCGGTCTTTTTTGTCAAATGTAATTATGACTTCAAATTGGGATTCCCGGGGCACTTTCTGTAGTTCAGTCACTGAGTCTGTGCAGGCTCCTTTGCTGGACTTGGTTATAAGGTTACAGTGCTAGTGGTAATCAGTGATATTTTTTTTTATGTGCAGTACCCACTTATACCCTACCATGTAACTGTACACAGAGCCAATGCTGGGTTGCTATGGTTTTACCACCCACACAAACTGGCTGTATTTCATGATTTGCCCCTCCTAGCCATGTGTTCTAGTGACTAGAACATGGGTTTGGGAGTCAAAGACCTGAGATTCTAATCCTGGCTCTGCCACCTATCTGCTGTGTGACCCTCTGGGCCTCAGTAACTTCATCTATAAAATGGGGATTAAGACTATGAACCCCATGTGGGACACAGGATATGTCCAACCTGATTACCCTGTTTCGACCCCCATGCTTAAAATAGTGCCTGGCACATACTAAGCACTTAACAAAATACCATTAAAAAAATCTTCATCTTTCCAGATTTCCAAGTCCCAGTCCTTCTGATCACGTTGGTTGTCCTCCTCTGGCCCTTCTCCAGCTCTATTACTTTCTTCCTAAGATCAGAACTGCACTGTAGTGTCAAAACAAAGCAGAATGGCACAGTAGAAAGAGCACGGTCCAGGGAGTCCTCTGACCTAGGTTCTAATTCCTGCTCTTCCAATTGCTTGCTGTGTGATCTTGGGCAACTCGCTTAACTTCTTTGTGCCTCAGTTTCCTCATCTGTAAGAAAATGGGGATTAAATACCTGTTCTCCCTTCTATTTAGTCTGTGAGCCCCATACAGGACAGAGACTGCATCTGACCCAATTAAATTGTACCTACAGCACTGCTTAGAACAGTGCTTGACACATAGTAGACACTTAACAAATGCCATTTTAAAAAGTCAATTTCTGGATGCTGCCCAGCCTTCAGTTCACCTTTTTGGCTGCTGTCACAGCTTGAATCAAGGATTTGAAGCAGATAAGCTTTTATTCTTCCTTGTGTTGCAGTTACTGGCTGTAGGAATGCGTGGGTCAGAGGTATATAAACCTCCCCCATTTTACTACAACCTATTTCTCCCTAACCCCCAACCCTGCCTCGTAAGGGGGAATTGAACTCTCTTGAATTTGGGAACAGAAACTGAAAATTGATTGTTGGGGCAGAGCTACCCTCTTTCCACCCGGTCACCCCAAGGGGATATCTACACATGTTCATAGGGCAGCTCCAGAAATCTTAACCATCAACAACCTAAACGATTCAGAGCTTTGGTCTCCAGCACTGTTAAGCTATTTGGAAAATTCGCTTCAAAAAAAAATGGCTTCATAATCAACAGTTCTTGTTCTTGATTTAGATGCCCCAAGTTTTCCACAGTATTGTAGTCAGGCTGCTATAATACACATTCATTCTGGTTTCTCAGGAGAATTTATACCCAGCTGCAGTCACAATGAGACATCAGTTAGGAAATTCAGTCAGGCAGGTTAAACGTTAATTTCCTTTCTACTGTACATTTTCTAACCTTCTTCCATGAATCAAGGTGAGTAAAACGTTCTTCACTTACAGACATAAAACAAATTGAACAAATGATATTACTTAACCAAGGAAGAACTAGCCACTTCATTGATTTCTGATTTAGCTTCAAATGTTCTGTTTCTCCCAAATTAACACAACTGTGTAATTTGGGGTACAAAAATGCTAAATGCCATGGGTTTCATTAGCCTGGTCTGTGGTGCCCCATGAGTTGGGGACATTCAAAAGGGAAAAGGCTTAGTATGGGCTGATAAGCAGGGCTGAGCCTGTATGCCTGTATACAGGTCTGGGGTCCAGTTAGGCCCCCACCCCTACCAGACACTCACAGTGTTGGGTATCCTTATCCCCTCCCCAAGGTGAGACAGGAGTATCCCTTTTCAGTAGTATAAGAGTCAGGCTGTGGAGCCTCCATGTACCTGCTGTGCTCCAGTGAAGGGAGCCAGTGCATGCCAAGCTCTGCCAAGGCTTAGCGGCACTCTGGAAACTGGTCCCCTCCAGGACTCAGCACAGCCTCGGGATCCTTGGGGATCCAGTCCGGTATGGCTATTCCCTCTTTGGGGTACCTACTCCCTTGGAGGATCTGGACTGGTCCTCAAAGTGCACTCAGGGGCTGGGGAAAAGCCAAGGAATTGTCACAGTCCCTCATCAGCACCCAGCAAATCCAAATCAAGAGAAAGTCACATTGAGGTGGCCAATTCTCCACAGCCTCCTCCAGGATCCTTACTATACAAAGGAGGCTCCATAAGGCGATTCTGAACTCATGCCCAACAGTGCTTTGCACATAGTAAGCACTTAATAAATGCCATCATCATCATCATTACGGGATACCGGACGTGGGAGCTCCATCTTGCAGGATGTGGCCTAATGAAAAAACATGGGCTTGGGACGCAGAGGACCTGGGTTCTAATCCCAGCTCTGATACTTTCCTGCTGTGTGGTTTTGGGCAAGTTACTTCACTTCTCTGTTCCTCACTTGACCCATCAGCAAAATGATGATTAAAACTGTGAGCTCCCCGTGGGACAGGGACTGTGTCCAACCTGAATATCTTGTATCTACTCCAGAGCTTAGTACAGTGCCCAGCATAAAGTAAGCCCTTAACAAATAATATTTTAGGGAAGTATCATGGCCTAGTGGATCGAGCACGGGCCTAAGAGTTGGAAGAGCCTGGGTTCTAATCCCAGCTCTGCCACTTATCTTCTTGGTGACCTTGGGTAAGTGCCACCTGTTGCCCGGGGATAGGTTCATTCGGGAATTGGTGTGGCGAGGGAGCGAGAGACGGAGGACAGAAAGGCTGAGTTTTATACAAAATTTATTCCGCGAGGCAAATTGAATTATTTGATTATTTTGGATGCAGCAAATTGAATTATTTGATTATTTTGGACGTGGCGAATTGAGCTGCGCTTTCAGGAGAAACCTGATCATATAATGATATTAGAGCTTCCCTATCAGGAGGAATGTACTTATGTGTTACTCGTGCGTGGCAAAACACCCAGGTCCCACCCAGGAGGAATTCACTTATGCTTTGTTCGCACGTGGTGAGACAGCTAGCTCCCAGCCACGAATGCTTCCCACTTGGGAGGAATTCACTTACAGTTTGTGCATAATGAAGTGGTTAGCCTCACCTACGAGTGCTTCCCAATTGGGAGGAAGCCATTTATGTGTTACACCCATGGCAAAACGTCTAGTTTCCAGCAGGGATTGTCTCTCGTTGTTACTGAACTGTACTTTCCAAGCTCTTAGTGCAGTGCACAGTGCAGTGCACACAGTAAGCACTCAATAAATATGATTGAATGAATGAATACAGCTAATCAAGTGTGACATCATCCCTGTCCCACATGGAGATCCAAATCTTAATCCCCATTTTACAGATGAGGTAACTGAGGCACAGAGAAGTGGAATTACTTACCCAAGGCCGCACAACAGATAAGTGTGTGGAGCGGGGATTAAAACCCAGGTCCTTCTGACTCTTAGATCCGTGTTCTATCTACTAGACCATGATTACCTGGCTATAACCTTTCCCTCTCACTTTAGAAATGACAGGGGGCCACCTTCCCAGTCTCAAGCTGTTCTCTTCTGCTCGCATCACACGTAGGAAAGTGTAAGTTCAGGCAGTTCCCAGGTTGTGACTGCCCCATGACACGCACCCCCTGGGGATAATAATAATAATAATGGCATTTATTAAGCGCTTTTACTATGTGCAAAGCACTGTTCTAAGCACTGGGGAGGTTACAAGGTGATCAGTTTGTCCCACCGGGGACTCACAGTCTTCATCCCCGTTTTCCAGATGAGGTAACTGAGGTACAGAGAAGTGAAGTGACTTGCCCAAAGTCACACAGCTGACAGTTGGCAGAGCCAGGATTTGAGCCCATGACCTCTGACTCCAAAGCCCGGGCTCTTTCCATTGAGCCACGCTGCTTCTCTATCCAGACTGCACTATTGGCCAATTTACCCCAGCATATGTAAGCTCCACCGGAATTTTCCATCCAATTACTGCAGGTAAATCCATTCTTTTCCCATTGCTGTTCCATCTCCCTGTTCCTTCCCCCATCCATTCTTCTCTCCCTGTCCCTTCTCATTCCCCTGGAGCTCTCTTGACCTTCCTGCATTTCAAACTCAATCATTCCATCCCATCTTCCCAGCTTCTTCCCAGCTTCCCTTCCTCACTTCAATTTTTTAACTAATTATAGTTTGGGGCTCTGCTACAAGCTTAACCCCCATAGGAAAGATGTACCCCCACAGTATAGCTATTCGTGGAACAACACATTTTTAATGAGCATAAAATGGGTGTACCTTGGGGTATGCCTCAGATTATAGGCTTCAGCAAAATTCCCAGTGCTAAAGCAAAATCATTTATCAAAATAACAAATAAACCCTTTTAGGATAACAATAGCTACTTGAGAGAGGTTAAAGGATAAAGAACCAGAACATATATAGTCATCTCACAGATGTCTAGCAATATTTATATCCATTTCAGCTCCTAACCAGTGCAAATCCCGATTCTGTATGGGGAAATCTTGCAGCGATTTCCAGAGGGACTCATTCTGGCCCATAGCTGAATGTCCTGTGCTTCTCCAAGCATTTTCTGAACTTCTGAATTTCTACAATAGAAATTATGCACCTTTCTGGTTTTACATACATGGCCCACTTGGGAAGATCATTAAAAGTCAGAGGACCTGAGTTCTAATCCCAGATCAGCCACTTATCTATTGAGTGACCTTGGGCAGGTTCCTGAACCTGCAAAACTACTACTACTAATAATAATAATGGTGTTTGTTAAGCACTTATTATGTGCTGAGCACTGTTCTAAGCACTGGGATAGAAACAAGCAGCATGGCTCAGTGGAAAAAGCACGGACTCTGGAGTCAGAAGTCATGGATTCAAATTCCGGCTCTGCCTATTGCCAGCTGGGTGACTTTGGGCAAGTTACTTCGCTTCTCTGGGCCTCAGTTACCCCATCTGTAAAATGGGGATGAAGACTGTGAGCCCCCCGTGGGACAACCTGATCACCTTGTAACTTCCCCAGCACTTAGATCAGTGCTTTGCACATAGTAAATGCTTAATAAATGCCATTATTATTATTATTATTATTATTATTATTCATTTCATTCATTCATTCAATTGTATTTATTGAGTGCTTACCATGTGCAGAGCACTGTACTAAGCGCTTGGGAAGTACAAGTTGGCAACATATATTATTTATGCAAGGTAATCAGTTTGTCCCACTGGGTGCTCACAGTTTTAATGCCCATTTTACAGATGAGGTAACAGGCACAGAGAAGTTAAGCAGCTTGCCCAAGGTCACAGAGCAGACAAGTGGCAGAGCCAGGATTAGAAGCCATGTCCTCAGACTCCCTAGCCCATGCTTTATCCACTAAGCCACGCTGCTTCCCAATAAGAATAATAGTATTTGTTAAGTGCCTACTATGTGTCAAGCACTGTTCTAAACACTGGGGTAGATACAAGGTAATTAGGTTGTCCCATGCGGTGCTCACAGCCTTAATCCCCATTTTTCAGATGAGGTAACTGAGGCACAGAGAAGTGAAGTGATGTGCCCTGGGTCACACGGCAGGCAAGTGGCAGAGCTGGGATTAGAACCCATGACCTTCTTACTTCCAGGCTCAGGGTCTTCCCACTACACCATGCTGTTTCTCCAGTACAGGTAGCTGTACCTGCAGCTGTAGCTCAGTTTTCTCAACTGTTAAATAGGGATTCAAGATCTATTCTCCTCTTCCTTAGACTGTGAGCCCCATGTAGGTCAGGGACTGTGTCTGATTCATTCATTCATTCATTCAAT
The DNA here is from genome assembly GCF_015852505.1 of Tachyglossus aculeatus. Classification (NCBI taxonomy): domain Eukaryota; kingdom Metazoa; phylum Chordata; class Mammalia; order Monotremata; family Tachyglossidae; genus Tachyglossus; species Tachyglossus aculeatus. The sequence goes on along the minus strand of NC_052081.1, from coordinate 21,553,964 downwards.
CGTATTTATTGAGCGCTTCCTGTGTGCAGAGCACTGTACTAAGCGCTTGGGAAGTCCAAGGCGGCAACATAGAGAGACGGTCCCTACCCAACAGCGGGCTCACAGTCTAGAAGGAGGAGACAGACGACAGAACAAAACATATTAACAAAATAAAATAAATAGAATAAACATGTACAAATAAAATAGAGTAATAAATACTTACAGACATATATACATATATACAGGTGCTGTGGGGAGGGGAAGGACGTAAGGTGGGGGGATGGGGAGGGGGAGACAGGGGAGAGGAAGGAGGGGGCTCAGTCTGGGAAGGCCTCCTGGAGGCGGTGAGCTCTCAGTAGGGCTTTGAAGGGAGGAAGAGAGCTAGCTTGGCGGATGTGCGGAGGGAGGGCATTCCAGGCCAAGGGGAGGACGTGGGCTACAGCGCACGTCGACGGCGGGACAGGCGAGAACGAGGCAGTGAGGAGGTTAGTGGCAGAGGAGCGGAGGGTGTGGGCTGGGCTGGAGAAGGAGAGAAAGGAGGTGAGGTAGGAGGGGATGGTAATAATAATAGTATTTGTGAAGCACTTACTATGTGCCAAGCACTGTTCTTGGCACTGAGGTAGATATAAGATAGTCAGGTTGTCCCATGTGGGGCTTGCAGTCTCAATCCCCATTTTACAGATGAGGGAGCTGAGGCACAGAGAAGTAAAGTGATTTGCCCAAGGTCACACAGCAGACAAGTGGTGGAGCCAGGATTAGAATCCACGTCCTCTGACTTCCAAGCCCGTTCTCTTGCAACTAGGCTATGCTGATATCATGCTGAAATATCTCCTCACTCTCGGCTTCAAGGCTGTCCATCACCTTGCCCCCTCCTACCTCACCTCCCTTCTCTCCTTCTCCAGCCCAGCCCGCACCCTTCGCTCCTCTGCCGCTAACCTCCTCACTGGGCCTCGTTCTCGCCTGTCCCGTCGTCGATCCCCGGACTACATCCTTCCCCTGGCCTGGAATGCCCTCCCTCCACACATCCTCCAAGCTAGCTCTCTTCCTCCCTTCAAAGCCCTACTGAGAGCTCACCTCCTCCGGGAGGCCTTCCCAGACTGAGCCCCCTTTTTCCTCTCCTCCTCCCCATCCCTCCCACCCTACCTCCTTCCCCTTCCCACAGCACCTGTATATATATTTGTACAGATTTATTACTCTATTTATTTTACTTGTACATATTTACTATTCTATTTTGTTAATAATGTGCATATAGCTTTAATTCTATCTGTTCTGACGATTTTGACACCTGTCTACATGTTTTGATTTGTTGTCTGTCTCCCCCTTCTAGACTATGAGCCCGTTGTTGGATAGGGACCATCTCTATATGTTGCCGACTTGTACTTCCCAAGTGCTTAGTACAGTGTTCTGCACACAGTAAGAGCTCAATAAATACGACTGAATGAATGAATGATTGCACTGCATCTATCCCAGAATTTAGCCTAGCATTTTGGCACATAGGAAGTGCTTGACATTATTATATATTATTATTATTGTTATTATTAAATCTAGCAATAAATACGATTGAATGAATGCATGAATGAATGATTGCATTGCATCTATCCCAGAATTTACCCTAGCATTTTGGCACATAGGAAGTGCTTGACATTATTATATATTATTATTATTATTATTAAGTCTAGCAATGCGGAAGGAGGAGGAAAGGACCGGAGAAGGAAGAGGAAAGTAAGATGGAACTTCATCCCAATCTCTTCTATTGCACTTTCCAAAGTAGGATAGGGAATGTGTCCAACCTGATGATATATACCCCAGTGCTTAGTACAGTGCTTGGCACATAAATGTTTATCAAATACTACTATTCCCACAGCTGATGAGGCACAAGAACTTACACATACTAATGGAGAGCTGTGAGCCTTCAACTTAGACTGTGAACCCCATGTGGGATAGGGACTGTGTCTAGCTTGGCTATATTGTACCTACCCCAGTGCTTCGTAGTGTTTAGCACATAGTAAGCACTTAACAAATACCACATTAACAAATACCATAATGGAGTACTTTGCCAGAGTGAAGAATCTCTCTTGTTTGAAATGCCTAACTTTAAACTTGGTAGTAAGGGGGTGGATCAATCAAACAATAAGGCAATCATATTTATTATGTGCTTACGGTGTGCAGAGCACTGTACTAAGCTCTTGGGAGAGTACAATGCCACAAAGTTGTACAACAGAGAGGGATTTACAATATTATTTGTACATTTTCTGCATTTTACAGCTGAGCTGTACTTTTTCTCCAGTGTTTTTCTTCAGTAAGGACCAAGAATCAAGTAGGATTAACCTTCTCTTGACTCAGAACCACCATTCTCAAGCTGTTAAAAGGGACATTCCTCCGGCAAGGTGCCGTCATGCTTTTTGAAGAACATTTTGAAGGAAAAAAACCCATTATATTTTAGCCTCAAATCTGGAGAGACTAAGTCTAATGTTAAGAATTGAGCAGACAAGAATCACATTTTTGAAAAGACCTACTAGAATTTTCTTTCCAGGCCCACTTACCTATCCAACCGAATTTCAGGCCTTTCCTCCCGTGGGCCCTGCCCTCCCACACATTTCTACTGCCTCTTCTGCCTCAGTGTGGTTCCTAGAGCCCAGGATAGCTGATGGAAAAAAGACAGAGGGAATAGAATCAATCACCGATATTTATTGAGCACTTACTGTAGGCAGAGCACTGTAATAAGTGGTTGGGAGAGTACAATCTAACATTAGATAGACACATTCCTTGCCCACCAGGATCTTACAGTCTACAGGGGAAGACAGACATTAAAACAAAATATGGACATGTCATAAGAGCTATGGAACTGAGGGTGGGATGAATATCAAGTGAGAAGAAGTGGCCTAGTAGAAAGGACATAGGCCCAGGAGTCGGAAGACCTGGGTTCTAATCCTGGCTTTGTCAGTTGTCTGCCCTGTGACCTTGGGCAAGTCATTTAACTTCTCTGCATCTCAGGTACCACATCTGTAAAAATGAGTATTACTACTGTGAACCCCACATGGGACATGACCTGTCTTATGCTGTTGAGTCATCTGCGACCCATAACAACTCCATGGACACATCTTTCCCAGAACATCCCACTCTCTATCTGCAATCGTTCTGGTAATGTATCCATAGAGCTTTTTTTGGTAAAAATACAGAAGTGGTCTACCATTTCCTTCTTCATGCAGTAGACTTGGGTCTCCGCCCATGACTCTATTCCATGCCACTGCTGCCCAGCACAGGCGAATTTCGACTTGTAGCCGATTGCCTTCCACTCACTAGCCACTGCCCAAGCTAGGAATGGAATGGGTAGGCCTCTGCTTGACTCTCCCTCCCATAACCAAGACTGGTAGAGTACTGGAAACTCTCCAGGTTTTAATAATAATATTAATGATGATGGTGTTTATTAAGCACTTACTATGTGCAAAGCACTGTTCTAAGCACTGGGGAGGTTACAAGGTGATCAGGTTGTCCCACGGGGGGCTCACAGTCTTAATCCCATTTTACAGACGAGGTAACTGAGGCACAGAGAAGTTAAGTGACTTGCCCAAAGTCACACAGCTGACAATTGGTGGAGTGGGATTTGAACCCATGACCTCTGACTCCAAAGCCCGTGCTCTTTCCACTGAGCCACACTGCTTCTCCAGAGGGGACATGGGACATCGACTGTGTCTAACCTTGTATCTGCCCCAGCACTTAGTGTAGTACTTGACACATAGTAAGTGCTTAAGAAATACCATTAAAAAAAGTTCTTAATAATAATGATGACATTTATTAAGCGCTTACTATGTGCAAAGCACCGTTCTAAGCACTGGGGAGGTTACAAGGTAATCATGTTGTCCCACAGGGGGCTCACAGTCTTCATCCCCATTTTACAGATGAGGTAACTGAGGCACAGAGAAGTTAAGTGCCTTACCCAAAGTCGCGGAGCTGACAATTGGCGGAGCCAGGATTTGAACCCATGACCTCTTAAAGAGTACAGATACAATTGCCTAGGTGACGCAGAACTTCAGCATCCCCTGACAGCATCTGTCTGTCAAGAGGACTTCTGGACAAATTAGGATTTACACTCAGGGACTCAATTGTACAGAAAAAACATCCTGGCTAGATAATTTCAGCCTCTTTCTGTGCATCCTGTGGGTGCTCACTAAATACTTACTGGCCTTCTGCAGTAGTAAGGTATACAGGTATACCTTATACAGGGTTGATAAGAAAAGATACTTAGAAGCCAGGCAGGAAACTAGTTATTTATTAGAGGGACCTTTCTACGATACTTCTTACATAATTACAATAGGACAGGAGTCAGGTTAAGTTATTAAAGGGAATCCTAGTTAGTAGGATTTTTTTCTAAATGTTCAGGATATGTTTCCCCACTCCTCAAAACACTCCAGTCGTTGCCCATCTACCTCCGCATCAGGCAAAAACTCCTCACTATTGGCTCGGCGTGGCTCAGTGGAAAAGAACGCGGGCTTTGGAGTCAGAGGTCATGCGTTCAAATCCCAGCTCCCCCAATTGTCAGCCGTGTGGCTTTGGGCAAGTCACTTGACTTCTCTGTGCCTCAGTTACCTCATCTGTAAAATGGGGATTAAGACTGTGAGCCCCACCGTGGGACAACCAGATCACCTTGTAACCTTCCCAGTGCTTAGAACAGTGCTTTGCACATAGTAAGCACTTAATAAATGCCATCATTATTATTTTTTTAAGAGAAGCAGCGTGGCTCAGTGGAAAGAGCACAGGCTTTGGAGTCAGAGGTCATGGGTTCAAATCTCAGCTCCACCAGTTGTCAGCCGTGTGACTTTGGGCAAGTCACTTAACTTCTCTGGGCCTCAGTTACCTCATCTGTAAAATGGGGATTAAGACTGTGAGCCCCCCGTGGGACAACCTGATCACCTTGTAACCTCCTCAGTGCTTAGAACAGTGCTATGCACATAGTAAGCGCTTAATAAATGTCATTATTATTATTATTATTGAAAGCACTCCATCACCCTGACCCTTCCTACCTCAACTTGCTACTCTTCTACTACAACCCAATCCACACACTTCACTCCCCTAATGCTAACCTCACTGCACCTGAATCCTGTCTTTCACACTCATGTCCTCCTGCCTCTGGCCTGGGATGGCCTCCCTCCTCAAATCTGACTGACAATTACTCTCCCCAACTTTCAAAGCCTTACTGAAGGCGCATCTCCTCCAGGAGGCCTTCCCTGACTAAACACTCTCTTTCCTCTTCTCCCACTCCCTTCTGCATCACCCTGACTTGCTCCCTTTGTTCAACCCCTATCCCAGCCCCTCAGCACCTACGTACATAGCTGTAATTTTTTTTTAATATTAATGTCGGTATCCCCCGCTCTAGACTGTAAGCTCGTTGAGGGCAGGGAATCTGTCTGTTTATTGTTGCATTGTACTCTCCCAAGCACTTACTACAGGGCTCTGCGCACATTAAGTGCTCAATAAATACGACTGAATGAATGAATTAATTGGATGAGGAGTTATAGGTGGTTACTAAAAAGTTTATTTCAAAGCCAGGTTGATACCAATAAAATGGGAGCAGAAATTTAGCTTTTCACCTATACTATTCTCCCAAGTGACACTGATGAACACCACAGAGCTTCTCTTAAACTAGAAAGTCAGTTAGCGTGATGTGTCTGTCATTATCCCACTTGACCTAGAAAGGGAAGAGCCAATGACAGAAGCAATCCAGGAGAAAGGGTTGCGAACAAGCCAACAGGAAGAGAAGCTTTGGACCTGGGCAAAAGCCATCTGTTTCAGGGAATTTGTGTGGGGAGAGCTCTGATTTCCTCAAAAGTGTCAGCTATGGCAGGTTTGAACTTCCTCAAGGGCTCCTCGGGGAAGGAACCTGAGAAACTGAAAGTTGGCAATTAAGCTGCAAGTGCCAAAGAAATTGTCCTAAAGAATGTTCATCCCAGGCATGGGGTAAATATTGTGGGGAGCGGGGTGATTGCCTGGGAAAGAAGTGTGTTTGTGGATATTTCAGCGAGGTGGAAAAGAACCTAAGGTTGTTGGAGAGAAATTCTACTGAATACAGTGGGAGGAATCTGAGAAATTGTTTCTGAGCTACCAAGAGATCTCTAGATCAAACCCCAAGCAATCCTCTTGCTGGTCAGATTGCTCATCTGGAAGTCAAGTGGTAGTGACAGTAAAAAGTGGGGTGAGGATTTAGGGGTTCCCCAGTGGAAGACTTCTGAAACTTGCCCTCTCCCAGGAAGGGAAAACCTCCAAGTCTGGGGACCCTGGGTGAAGCTAAGTGTCAAGAGTTCTTGCCCGGGGCACTGAGAGCAGAGATGGAGGAACCACTCTCCACCCCACCCACCTCCAAACATTCCTTTCCTTTGTTAAAGTGAAAACAAGTTTAAGAAATGAATGCACAGACACTGCTTGAGCTTCCAACCAACTCACATCTTTCAATAAAATCAGTCTTACCAAGACTTCATGTGATACCCAGCAACAAAGTCAAGAAATCTGTCATTAAGGCAAACTAAATTGAACTTCTCACCACTGGACCTCTCATTTTGGGTCCAGGACTCTGAATTCCAGGCTAACTTTCCAGCAGAGTAGAACTCAGGGATATCACCAGCTAAGTCTGAATTCTAGAAGAGCTGGCAAAATGAGTGGTGTTCGCCTTCTTTTCATTTCAGTTGGATGTTGATTGTCAATCACATAATCATGTGCTGTCAAAGCATAGTTCATATCAATGGCAAAGGTGTAGCAAGGAGCCTTGGCCCCCTTCATATGCAGCAGACCACCACTCCCCCCTTCTTAAAAACCCTATTAAAATGTTATCTCCTCCAGGAAGCCTCCCCTAATCAATCAATCAATCAATCGTATTTATTGAGTGCTTACTGTGTGCAGAGCACTGTACTAAGCGTTTGGGAAGTACAAGTCGGCAACACATAGAGACAGTCCCTATCCAACAGCGGGCTCACAAGTTACTCTTCTTCCTTTCTACATCACTGCATCCATACCCTCAAGAACTTTGAAACTCACCCTACCCCAACTCCCTGTTTTTTCCCCTACCTGAAGTGTATTTTAATGTCCATCTCCGCCACTAGATTGTAAACTTCCCAAGTGCAGGGATCATGTCCTCTTACACTACTGTATTCTCCCAAATGCTTAGTACAGTACGTGCTTAATAAGTGCAACTGATTGATTGAAACAGTTCTCTGGGAAGGCAATTCTAAGCAGCATGGCTTAGTGGAAAGAGCACGGGCTTGGGAGTCTGAGTTCCAATCAATCATGTGTTCTAATCTTGGCTCCGCCACTTATCAGCTGTATGACTTTGGGCAAGTCACTCAACTTCCCTGTGCCTCAGTTACCTCATCTGTAAAATGGGGATTATGACTGTGAACCCCACGTGGACAGCCTGATTACCTTGTATCTACCCCAGTGCTTAGCACATGGTAAGCACTTAACAAATACCATCATTATTATTATTAATTCTAAGACTCAAGATTCATAATAGCAAATTAAATTTTTTAATGACCATAGATTTGGATCATTGGCTTTTTAAACAAGTGGGTGGGGTGACGTGAAGAAGTATTTTATTTACAAAACTATGCAGCATTTCATTTTACTTGCATATGGTTATGTTTCTAATGTGAGAACCAGGAAAGTCTGCTCTTTAAAGGAAAGATTGACTGTCTCAACATCAAGGTAGAAGACTTTTTTCGAGGATAGTGAGCTTTTTCCATTCATTCATTCAATCGTATTTATTGAGCGCTTACTGTGTGCAGAGCACTGTACTAGGTGCTTGGGAAGTACAAGTTGGCAACCTGTAGAGATGTTAGATGTTATCCAATCTTAGATAGCCCAACACTGAACTCAAGTCTGGAGACTTTGCTTTCAGAAGAAAGCTGTGGACCACTTAATTAGATTTTGTATAGCAACTGATTAAGAAAAGCCAGGGTGTTCCAGGGCTGTGGGCTAGGGTCAGGGTTTTGCATCCTAGATCAGTTGCTTCTGCCATTTTGCTGGCCTCTGAAATGCTGGTGGTTAATTCCCTCATTTTTAAAAGCCGCTGGCCATTGGCTTTCTCACCAGGATTGCTAAATCATTGCTTTCAATTATGGTCCCTTCTAGGATGTTCATTTGGAAGGATCAGAAATCCTTATAAAAGACATAGGTGAAATTGCCAACAGGAATTAATGACAATACGATTGAACTCTTAGGAGAAGGAGAATTTCTTGCCCCAGCAGTCTCTTTTCAAAATAAACAGGGATCATTTTCCATGGATCAATTAACTATGCTAATCTCCCTTCAGAAGCCTATAAATACTAGAGGATTTTTCTAAAAGCTACTAACTTCAAATATGTGAATTTGCTTGCCCATATTTAGCATGATGCATCTAGGCCCATTCAGAATAATAACCACAACTCTTCTTGGTAATGAAAAGTGATTAATTATCAGTTACAGTAAGTATCTAATTTCAGCCGCTGCAGCCTTGCTTTATGCCACCCTATCTCTAACATCCTAATTATGGGCATTAAAAGTTCTCAGCAATTACTGCAGAAAGATTGGTAATATTAAAAATATTGGTTGCAGCTATTACTACATTTGCTCTAATGCAGCCATGGATTAAATTTCTATCTGTACTGCCTTCCATTTCATTAGTCTATTTCTGCGACTTGTTTAGAACTGATTTTTATTTCACATTCTCAGTTTCTGTTCCAATAGGTCTATTACCAGTTCTGCACTCTACATTTTGTAAAGCTTTAATTAAGTGAAGCAAGCTGAAAATCACTAATACATGCCTTTAGCAGAGTAGTGATGCTATTATCTCATTTAACCAATAACCACTTGCATTCATTTTTCAAAGCACAAAGAGAAAACTAGCTCTAAATGACACTTTTTAGGATCATTAAATTCACTAGAGAAATATCAAATTAGGACTACAAATGTCATCATAAACTCTAAAAGCAGATACCAGTGGCAGAATATTTGGGAAAATATCCCTGCACCTAGCAGTAAAAATTTCAGCAGAGATGTTACTACCCCTTTAGTAAAGCTTTCTCTCTGAAACACATGCTCTGTCATGCTTGAATTAGCAAGCTCGCCCAGGCCGTTCCTGCACATTTCCAAAACCTGACTGTTCCACTAATATGTTTAGGAAAATTGGGGTGGGGAGGTGTTAGCCTCAATCTGACGGGAAAATCAGAGTTAGAGGCTCAAAGTTCCCGGGGAGAGAGAGGAGCCTAATTCTTCTGTGCAGGCCAACTCACACTCGTCCCCCAATGCCTATTTCATGATACTCACTGGCTTGGCACCATAGCAACCAAAATTTAGGTAGGAGCCCGGGAGAAGAAGAGAGGGGGCTGTCCCAAAAGGATAAGGCAATCAGGCATCCTTTGTTGGGTGGAAAAATAGGTATTTGAGGATTTCTTCCACTTCCTACAAAGCCTTTTGGCAGCAGAACATGGCGCTTAGTACAGTGCTCTGCACACAGTAAGCGCTCAATAAATACGATTGAATGAATAGTGGATAGAGTGAGGGCCTGGGAATCAGAAGGTCATGGGTTCTAACCCCAGCTCTGCCATTTGTCTATTCTGTTACCAGTGCAAGTCATTTCACTTCCCTATGCCTCAGTTATCTCACCTGTAAAATGGGGACTGAAACTGTGAGCCCCACATGGGACAGAGACTGTGTCCAACTTGATTTGCTTGCATTCTCCCCCGTCTAGACTGTGAGTCCACTGTTGGGTAGGGACCGTCTCTATATGTTGCCAACTTGTACTTCCCAAGGGCTTAGTACAGTGCTCTGCACACAGTAAGCGCTCAATAAATATGATTGAATGAATGAATGAATGAATTCACCCCAGCACCTGGTACAGTGCCTGGCACATAGTAAGCACTTAAATACTACAATTATTATTATTACTAGTCCCACTTTCATTCAGAATCGATCAATGGTATTTATCGAGCTTTTCCTGTTTGCAGAGTACTGAGCTAAGCATTTGGGAGAATACAATACAACAGGATATATTACCAACATTCAGAAAGGCAGGGGGAGACCTGCCAACTGAAGCAGCAGTGCAGCAGCAAAAAAGAGGAAGATAAAGGAGAGAGAAGCAGACCTGAGGAAGCCAAAAGTTAACCAGGAGGTCAGCTGGAGAAGGAACTAAAAGGAAGGTAGAGGTGAATGAAAGATCCATGGATGAATGGGTGAAGGTGAGATAGGAACAGAGTGAAAAAGGAAGAGAAGGGAAAGCAGGTGCATTAAAGAGGCCACTGCATAGGGCATTGTAATGAAGCCATACCTACTGACCCTTATCCCTTTTTCCAGACGTGATTTATGCTCCACTCAACCCTGTAGGGAAACTGTGTCATGAGCTTAAATTGGAAGGTTTGGCCCCAATCATTTGCCTCTCTTCTACCTTTCTTCTCTAGATGTAAGGCCTTGGTGGTTTGTCAGGATCTCTTCCTGCCCTTTGTTTTCACCCTCTGGGAGCTCCACTTAAAAATTATGTCTCCTGACAGCAGGACCAGCAGTTGAGGCTGGGGTGGACAGACTAGCAAACACCAGAGGCAGCAGGTCACACAGAAGCAGTACTGAGAATGGGGGTAATAATAATAATTATTATTATGGTATTTGTTAAGCTCTTACTAAGTGCCAGACACTGTTCTAAGCACTGGAGAAGATACAACCAAATAAAGCTGGACACAGTCTCTGTCCCGCATGGGGTTCACAGTCTCAATCTTCATTTTACAGATGAGGAAACTGAGGCCCAGAGAAGTGAAATGATTTGCCCAAAGTCACACAGCAGACAAGTCACAGAGCTGGTATCTGGTCAATACTGTGTGTGTACTTGGGTGAAGGTGTCTATGTATTTAAATGCATTTATGTGCATGGACCAGTACAGGAGTATCTGAATGGGCACATCTGTGTGATGTGTGATGTCGTATCTGGGCAGGTGTACACATGGGTGTGTCTGTGTGTATGTTTCCTGTGTGTGATTGTCATCAATCAATCAATAGTATTTACTAAGCACTTACCGTGCTCAAAGTACTGTACTAAGTGCCTGGGAGACTACAGTACAATAGAGTAGGTTCATATAATCCCTGCCCACAAGGACTCTACTGACTAGAATCGGGGAGGGTGAGACAGACACTAAAATGAATTACGGTCATCCACCAGAAAACTTGCTACTGAAGATCCTGCCCCAATTTCATTTTCAGCCTGCCTAAATAGAATTGCTTTTCTTGGAATAGAGCTGTGCAATCATAACTATACTGCCACCACCTTGATTCCCTTTCTGGTGTCCCAAACTGACCAACATGATCAAATGACCAACTGGGTCCTGGAGGTCCATTAGTATCAAAGAACAGAAAGATATCGTGGATGTAGCCAAGATCTAATAGTCATCGTATCTATTAATTTGTTACTGTGTGTCAAACACCGTACTAAGCACTGGGGTAGATAAAAAGATAATCAGTTCAGGCTCAGTCTGTGTCCAACATTGGGCTCAGAACCTTAAGTAAGAGAGAGAACAGGTATTGAATCACCATTTTACAGACAGAGAAACTGAGACACAGAGAAGTTATGTCAGCTGCCCAGGATCACACAGTAGAAAAGTGAAGGAACATGGCTTAGCACCTTGGTCTTCTGACTCTCAGGACTGTGGTCCTTCTTGGGTCTTTCCACTTGGCCACACCACTTCCTAGTAGCATCATATAGATTACAACATCTTTACTCTCCCCAACTTCAAACCCTAATTGAAGGTACGTCTCCTCCAAGAGGCCATCCCTGACTGAGCCCTCCTTTTCCCTTCTCCCACTCCTGTCTGCATAACCCTGACTGGCTCCCTTTACTCTTCCCCCCTTCCAGCCCCACGACACTTAAACACATATCGGTATTTTATTTATATGAATGTCTGTCTCCCCTTCTAGACTGTGAGCTCATTGTGGACAGGGAATCTGTATGTTCATCATTATATTATACCCTCCCACTTGCTTAGTACAGTGCTTTGCACCAGAAAGGCTCAATAAATACCACTGGATGAATGAATTTGCTCAGGGAGACTTGCAGCCATACAAGAGGCCACGTGCTGGATTGAGTGTTTGCCAGGTGTAAACATTTTTTGAATTTTTGCTCCCCCTGTTAGTGTCTAAGAGACATGTGGGGTAGGAACAAGTCAGTTCATTAGTTTGTACTTCCCAAACACCTATTACCACGTACCCAGATCTGAATGCATTCCTACAGAAATCCACAAACATGGAGGAGATCTAATCCTTGAATGTCTGCATAATTTTTTTTCTCCACATATAGACATATATTTTCACCAGGAAAATACCTCAAGTCTTCAGGATACACCTACAGTCACCACCCTTCAAGAAGAAAGGAAAGGAGAGACTGTAGCAACAATCGGGGAATCCCTCTGCTTTCTTTGGGAATTGGAATCTTTCCAATTTGGTGTATCAAAAATATATTCGTTCTCTATCTGACAAATTTATTATTGCTGATTCAACCATGGCAGCATAGAATAGATTGAACAGGACACCAGAGCTATCTAAGATACAACCCCGTTCCTCTCTGATGGTTTGGGACAATAGGCCAGAAAAGATTTCCTTCAGGTCTGATTGGATGAGCCACTCCATGGTCGAGAAGAGTAAGGATCTTGGTGAATATCTCAGGAACTGGGAATTGGGAAGATTCCAGCCAGAATCTTTCTGAACGGATTACAATCAACTGGGTACTACCTGAATTGCAATGTGGCTTCAGACTAAAAAGCAGCACACCCCCCATCTTACCTCCTTCCCTTCCCCACAGCACCTGTATATATGTATGTACATATTTATTACTCTATTTATTTATTTATTTATTTATTTATTTTACTTGTACATATCTATTCTATTTATTTTATTTTGTTAGTATGTTTGGTTTTGTCTCCCCCTTTTTGACTGTGAGCCCACTGTTGGGTAGGGACTGTCTCTATATGTTGCCAATTTGTACTTCCCAAGCACTTAGTACAGTGCTCTGAACACAGTAAGCGCTCAATAAATACGATTGATGATGATGATGATGATGATGCAGGGCAACATACACAAAGAAAGTGTGTAGAGGAGCACCAAGATCTATATTACAATAATAATAATAATAGAATTTGTTAATCACTTACTATGGGTCAGACACTGTTCTAAGCCCTGTGGTAGCTACAAGATAATCAGGTTGGACACAGCCCATATGGAGCTCACAGTCTTAATCCCCATTTTAGAGATGAGGGAACTGAGGCACAGAGAAATCAAGTGACTTGCCCGTCACCCGGGCAGAGCCAGGATTAGAACCCAGGTCCTTCTGACTCCCAGTTCCATCCATGCTCTATCCACAAGGCCATTCTCACTGATCTCACAAAAGCATTTGGTACCACCCGCAGACCAGGATAGCTAAATAAATTTTGGTATCCTGAGATGTTCACCAAGATCCTTACTCTTCTCGACCATGGAGTGGCTCATCCAATCAGACCTGAAGAAACTCTTTTCTGGCCTATTTTCCCAAACCATCAGAGAGGAATGGGGTTGTATCTTAGATAGAGCTGGTCCTGTTCAATCTATTCTACGCTGCCACGGTTGAATCAGCAGTAATAAATGTGTCAGGTAGAGGACGAATATATTTTTGATACACCAAGAAACTCATCCGGCTCAACGACCGTTGAGTCGTTTCTGGTATTTTTAAGTGCTTACTTTTTGCCAAGCACTGTAGTAAGCGCTGGGGTGGATACAAGCAAGTTGGGTTGGACACAGTCCCCGTCCCACATGGAGTTCACATCTCAATCCCCATTTTACAGATGAGGTAACTGAGGCCCAGAGATGTGAAGTGACTTGCCCAGGGTCGCACAGCAGATAAGTGGCAGAGCTGGGATTAGAACCCATGACCTTCTGGCTCCCAGGCCCAAGCTCTAAAAGTTATGCCATGCTGCTTCCCAATAATAATTACGGTATTTGTTAAATGCTTACTATGTGCAAGACACTGTTCCAAGCTCTGGGTGGATACAAGCAAATCAGGTTGAACACAGTCCCTGTCCCCCATGGGGCTCACAGTCTCGATCCCCATTTTAGGTAACTGAGGCACTGAGAAGTAAGGTGACTGGCCCAAGGTCACACAGAAGACAACTGGTGGAGCTGGAATTAGAACCCATGACCTTCCAACTCCCAGACTTGTGCTCTACACACTACACCATTCTGCTTCTCTTCCACCAAAGTCTTTGGAACAGTGGTTCAGGAACTGCTATGTGCGGATGATGATGCTTCAGCTCCGGCATGACCTACTGGATAAAGTAGAGGCCTGCTCCACCACTTGCCTGATATGTCACCTTGAGCAAGTCATTTGCCTTCTCTGTGCCTCAGTTCCCTCAACTCAAAATGAGGATGAAATTCCTGTTCTCCCTCCTACTTAGTGAACCCCATGTAGGACAAAGACTGTAACCAGCCAGATTAACCTGTATCGACCACAGCACTTAAAACAGTGCTCAACACATAGTAAGTGTTCAACAAATATTATAATTAAAAAGGTGGGGATTGTTGGTGGAGATCCTTGTTTGATGTGGAGGGATCCAGGAAGTCATTGGAGGGTTTTGAGGAAAGTGGAATTGTGGATTGAGACACTTCAAGAAAATGATACTTGCAGGAGTGTTGTAGTATAGATTGGAGCAGAGAGAGGCTAGTGGCTGGGAGAACAAGTAGAGCCCGGGCTTTGGAGTCAGAGGTCATGGGTTCAAATCCTGGCTCCACCAATTGTCAGCTGTGTGACTTTGGGCAAGTCACTTCACTTCTCTGTGCCTCAGTTACCTCATCTGTAAAATAGGGATTAAGACTGTGAACCCCCAGTGGGACAACCTGATCACCTTGTAACCCCCCAGCACTTAGAACAGTGCTTTGAACATAGTAAGTGCTTAATAAATGCCATCATTAATATTATTATAAGCGCTTAGTACAGTGCTCTGCACATAGTAAGCGCTCAATAAATACGATTGATGATGATTGATGATAATAATAAAAATGATAATAATGATTACATCATCTGTGCACTTGGATCTGTGACCTTTGAGCATTTGGTATTTGCCTCACCCTCAACACCGCAGCACTAATGGGGTTATCTTTAAATTATAATACATAATTTATGTATTATAAAGATAAAGCACTTATCTTTAAATTATATAATTATAATTATGGTATAATCATATATTATATATTGTATATTATTCATATATTATATGTGATATACTTTATATATTATAAAGTACTTATTTATATTAATGTCAGTATCCCCCTGTAGGCTACAAGCTTGATGTGGGCAGGGAACATGTCTCCTGACTCTGTTTTACTCTCCCAAGTGCTTATTACAGCACTGTGCACATAGTAAGCACTCAATAAATACCATTGATAGATTGATAACTGTGATATTTGTTTAGCACTTACTGTAAGCCGAGTGCTGGAGTAGTTAAATTCTAAAAAGCAGTGAGGCCTAGTGGAAAGAGCAGAGACCTGTCAATGAGAGAATTCGGGTTCTAATCCCGGCTCTGCCATCTGTCCAGCATTTGGAATAGTGCCCGGAATACGGTAAGTGTCTAACAAATGGCACAAAAGAAAACCCCAACTTGTCTGCTGTTTGACCTTGGGTAAATCACTTAATTTACCTCATCTGTAAAATGGGGATTAAGACTGTGAGTTCCATGTGGGGGAC
This sequence comes from Tachyglossus aculeatus, assembly GCF_015852505.1. Classification (NCBI taxonomy): domain Eukaryota; kingdom Metazoa; phylum Chordata; class Mammalia; order Monotremata; family Tachyglossidae; genus Tachyglossus; species Tachyglossus aculeatus. Next base: position 21,538,274 of record NC_052081.1, on the reverse strand, counting down.
AGACTATATTCAACCTGATCGTCTTGTATCTTCCCTAGCACTAAGTACAGTGTCTGGCACAGAGCAAGCACTTAAATACCATTTTTAAAAATCAGGTCATACACAATCCCTGTTCCGCATGGGCCTCACTGTCAAAGGAAAGCAGGTATTTAATCCCCATTTTACAGATAAGGAAACTGAAGCCAGAAGACGTTGTGACGTACCCAAGGACACACAGCAGGCAAATGGCAGAGCCAGGAGTAGAAGTTGAGGCCCTCGGACTGCCAGGTGATCTTTCCACTAGGCCATACTGCTTCCTGAGATAAAATAATCTAGCCATTGATATGTTGAGAGTTTACATTAGGGTGGTAGCAGTTTACGAGGAGAGGCAGGGACAGATCCCCACTAGATTGTAAACTGGTTGTGGGAAGGGAATGTGTCTGTTATACTTACTCTCCCGAGTGCTTAGTACAGTGCTCTGCACACAGTGCCCAATAAATATGATTGATTGATTAACAGATCCAATTACAGTATAAGAAGAACCGACAGGATTTGGCAGTAGTTTGAATGTGAGAGTTGAAAGACTGTGAAGAATCACGGATGATCCTGAGGTTCAAGCTTCTGGGACAGGGAGGATGGTGGTGTTTTCTATGGAGATGGGAAAATGAGGAAGAGGACTGAGTTTAGGAAGAAAGATGGGGAGTTCTGTTTTAGACTTATGGAGTTTAAGCTACTAAGGGGACATCCAAGTGGAGATGTCCTAGAAGTGAGATGTAGGATTGCAGGCAGATGAGAGGTCAGGACAAATTAGAGATTTTGAGGAGTCATCTACATAGAGGTAATAGCAATTACAATCCAATGATTAATTTTTCTTGGGTTTAATTTTAGGCATGAGAATTAAATTTTCCATGTGGTGTGTACAACAATCCTGCTGTTATGGATTATGCTGTTATTCTTAGGTCTGATGTGCACATGATTTTGACAATTGAAGTTCATGAATTAGTATGTGTGCTAAAAGTGACACAATGAAGAAGCTACCCTGTTCATGGTAACGAGCCAGTTCCTACCTAGAAACTTGGGGTGCAGGTTCTGCGGAAGGCTGCCTCCCTCTTCTGTTCCTGCTTAGCCAGGAGATAAATGTTTGAAGCCAAGGACCCCAGGCATACAATAATGAAAACCTTTTAGAGACTTGAGGCCCGCACTAGTTAAGAGAAACCTGTTCCATTTTTCTGGGGAAACAAATGGGAAAGCAGGTTCCTAGTGGCAGACATCAAATCTTTTTGTTTACATTTACCATGTTTTTCCGAAAAAAGGGGAGAGGAACTCTCTGACAAAGACAGACCAGGGGAAATGACTTAAAAGGGAAGGAAAAGATTATGAATTTGGGTGCCACATTCTTCCTGAAGTGACTGGTGATACTAAACTATCTTTTCCATTCCTTCTCCCCGAGGGGATGTTACTGTGCCCCAAAGCATTCTTTCTGTCTAAAATAAAGGTGGTCTTCACTTCATCTCTGATGAAAAGAGCCTTTGTATAGGAGTGGGACTGTTAAATCTCACTGGGGTTTTTGATCTGCAGCAAGAGATAGGAAGGAAGCTCCAAGTGGACTTATAGTCATCATCAGAATGTAGGCTTAACTGAGCCTCAGTTTAAGATGCAGCAAATCCCAGGCAAACACGGGGGTGAAAACAAGTAGAAATAGAGGAACATATTAGTCCTAAACATCCATTCATAATTGAATGAAACATTTTCTCCCTCCTTTTTCTGATGAAAGTAATTCTGCTTAAAAAATAAAAAAGTGAGTTTAATTACCCAGGCATAAAAGTCACCTTTTTGAACAGATGTGACCCTGTGTTAGCCCAGCAACTTCTAAACTGCTGGGGAAATTTATGGAATGTCTTAGGTTTGAGAAGTACAAACCTAGAGAAGCAGCATGGCGTAGTGGATAGAGCATAGGCCTGGGAATCTGAAGGTCATGGGTTCAAAGCCCGGCTCTGCCACTTGTCTGCTGTGTGACCTTGGGCAGGTCACTTAACTTCTCTGTGCCTCAGTTACCTCATTTGTAAAATGGGGATTAAGACTGTGAGCCCCACATGAGACAACCTGATTACCTTGTTACTACCCTAGTGCTTAGAACCATGCGTGGCACATAGTAAGAGCTTAACAAATACCATAATTATTATTATCATTATTATTAAGTGCAGTGACAAAAAGGGAACACCTGTGTTTGAAAAAAAAATGCTTCAAAGATTTCTTCAATGTATTAGAAATTATGAGCATTTGTCAGGACGTCTTGAAAGAATTGGATAAATAGGTATTTTCCATGTAAATTCTTTTAGTTTCCTACTTTTGAGAGTTGGAATGAGAAGGGCATAGAAAAGATCTGTATCACCTAAAAACCCAGGATTTAATAATAGGGATAATATTGGTATTGATTGATGATCTTGATGTTGTTGATGATGAGGAAGATGGATTTCCCCCTCTTAAATTGGGCAGCCAAGTGCCTTCTATGGCTGTACAAGTATATAATAAATTCTAGTTTTGCTTAGCATCTCTGGCCACGGACACTGTGAAATGTGTTTTCCTGAAGCCAAGACCCTGTAATCTGTTTTCCTCTGGCAACATCAGTAAATTGTTTTTCACTCTTCATAATCACACAGTCTTTGCTAGAGTTTCTGGTCAAAAGCAATTGCTTTTCTTGAGCACTTACTGTGTGCAAAGCACTGTACTAAGCGCTTGGGAAGTACAAGTCGGCAACCTATAGAGATGGTCCCTACATATAGAGACGGTCCCTACCCAATAATAGGCTCACAGTCTAGAAGGGGGAGACAGACGACAAAACAAAACATGCAGACAGGTGTCAAAATCGTCAGAACAAATAGAATTAAAGCTATATACACATCATTAACAAAATAAATAGTAAATATGCACAAGTAAAATAGAGTAATACATCTGTACAAATTTATATACAAGTGCTGTGGGGAGGGGAAGGAGGTAGGGCTGGGGGGTTGGGGAGGAGGAGAGAAAAAAGGGGGCTCAGTCTGGGAAGGCCTCCTGGAGGAGGTGAACTCTCAGTAGGGCTTTGAAGGAGGAAGAGAGCTAGCTTGACGGATGTGTGGTGGGACAGCATTCCAGGTCAGGGGGAGGATGTGGGCCGGGGGTCGATGGCGAGACAGGTGAGAACGAGGTACAGTGAGGAGGTTAGCGGCAGAGGAGTGGAGGATGTGGGCTGGGCTGTAGAAGGAGAGAAGGGAGGTAAGGTAGGAGGGGGCGAGGTGATGGACAGCCTTGAAGCCAAGAGTGAGGAGTTTTTGCTTGATGAGGAGTTTTTGCTTGATAAACAAAAACATGGAGCAGCAAAAACATGGCTTTTTTTGAGGTAACTTTAGCCTGACTTTCCCAGCCAACATTTCTGGGTTCATATTGGGTTCAGAAGTGAAAAGAGAGTGGGGTTTGTATTGGCTACTAAGCAGGAAAGAACTTGGGAGGGGCTTAAAGACTGGCAGCAGTTTGTAGGTTAGAAAGCCTTCCAATCTTGGGTCTCCTTGGATCAGAAACTCAAAAATCTTTTCAGCCCTGCCTGGACCTTGTCAGAGATCGAAGATGATCAGGCTGGAGGCCAATCTAAACACTGAGAGGAAAATAATGGTTTCACACTCATGGATGGAAACACGCGGGAACAAGGGGTCCCACCACTCCTGGGGAGTTGGTGTCTATGTTTGAGGGCACCACGAAGAGGCCCCAGAAACCTCAGAATGGAGAGCCAGCCTTCCCTACCCCATTCCCCAGTTGAAACTAATGCAGTCAGAAACCTGCTATTTGGCTGCGCAACACACTGGGCTTCCATCAGGGCTTTGTGGGTTCCCCTGAGGTTTTAGAGTGCTGGCTTCCAGCTGTGCTAGTGGCAGGTTTGTGGCCAGGACATGCAGTGGCCCCACTTCTTTGTACCCCCAGGCTCACTCACGGGTGCCATCATATGTCCTTGGAAGTTCAGCCAAAGTAAGCACTTTCTCAAGTACTTTCAATTTTCCAAGTCTTCCTTTTGGGTAATTTTGACAGACTACTTCAAAAATGTGAGACTCACCTTCTTGACCTACCCCCATGGAGGAAAAATTACGTTATATGCACCTTGATTGATTTCAAGCTCATGCCCACAGCTTGTTCTTCTGAAAATCTTGCTCAGTCCTATCGGTAATTTCAAACCACATCACTAAATGCAGGACTGCTTCCACATAATTGATTTAGGGAGTGAAAGTCTGCAGCATATAGTTTAAAAAAAAGGTGATCCTCCCACGGACTTCACTCAATACTCCTCAGACCCCTACTTAAAGATGATTATGGTGTCGCCCACCAAGTATGACAGGCAGACCTTGGTCCTAAGACTTCGGGACCAAAAACTTGAATGAAGGAATTGATTTAGGCTAGTGGGTCTTCAGAACTGCAGCACACTGCAAAGTGCCTGCAAGGATCTTTTATGTGCAGGACCCATTCACAGCCAAATGACTGCAGCACAGTGCCAGGGCTACCATAGAACCATAACCCAACAAGCGCTTGCCTTGGTAGGTGATAGGTGTCCACGTTAAGCAGCTATTTTTCAGGATGTCTTAGGACTAACTTAGAGCTGCATGAAGAGCTTGGAAAGGATCCAGGGGAAACCTTCAAGGTAACTCAAGATCCAAAAAGTTAGGAAATTAAGAAAATGCCAAGAGCTTCCTTTACCTATAGAATATAAGGCTAAGGAAAAACTGGACAGTCTCCACATATAAAAAAGAACACTCTACAGAAGAGTAGCAGTAGTAATAATAATAATAATGGCATTTATTAAGCGCTTACTATGTGCAAAGCACTGTTCTAAGCACTGGGGGGGTTACAAGGTGATGACGTTGTCCCTCAGGGGGCTCACAGTCTTAATCCCCATTTTACAGATGAGGTAACTGAGGCACAGAGAACTTAAGTGACTTCCCCAAAGTCACCCAGCTGACAATTGGCAGAGCAGGGGTTTGAACCCATGACCTGTGACGCCAAAGCCCATACTCTTTCCACTGAGCCATGCTGCTTCTCTAAAAAGTAATAGTAGTAGTAGTATTTATTAAACTCTTTCTGTGCGCAGTGAACTGTCCTAAGTACAGGGACGGGCAAGAGACAGACACTGTGGTCTTTGGCCCTCCAGGCACTCATGATCTGAAAATAAGCGGGGGAGAACATTTGGTGAAAGACACAATAGGGAAAATGAAATAATATAAATTCAAAATAGCATAAAAGTACAGGGTCTAACAAATTCAGAGATAAAGGAAAACTGTATGGGCCTCAAGGTTACGGCCACCAGGTCCTCAATAGAACAGTCACATCCAAGTTTCCCAAGCTTCTAAACCTTGAAGAGTTTATGCTCTGCTTCAGCTTAAATCCCCAGTGGCCGTACGTGTTGTAGGGTGTGTTCACAGCAGGGAATCTGGGTGTCATGATGAGGAGGAGGTTCATTTGGAGACTATTCCCCAACTGAATCGTAAGCTCCTTGAAGTAAGGGATCGTGTCGACAACTGCATCATGTTCTAGTTTCCCAAGAAATTAATACTGTGCTCAGCACACAGTGTGTTCAGTAAGTTCCATTGATTGATTGATTCATTCATTCATTCATTTATTCATTGGTGACTGAAGGGAGAAAATGAAACTTGGGCTGCAACATGATTCAGGTTGGCATTCTATTTATTTTATTTGGTTAATATGTCTTGTTTTGTTGTCTGTCTCCCCCTTCTAGGCTGTGAGCCCGCTGTTGGGTAGGGACCGTCTCTATATGTTGCCAACTTGTACTTCCCAAGCGCTTAGTACAGTGCTTTGCATACAGTAAGCGCTCAATAAATACGATTGAATGAATGAATTTGGAGACTATTCCCCAACTGAATCGTAAGCTCCTTGAAGTAAGGGATCGTGTCGAACAACTGCATCGTGTTCTAGTTTCCCGAGAAATGAATACTGTGCTCAGCACACAGTGTGTTCAGTAAATTCCACTGATTGACTGATTGACTGATTCATTTATTCATTGGGGACTGGAGGGAGAAAATGAAACTTGGGCTGCAACATGATTCAGGTTGGCATTCTATTTATTTTATTTGGTTAATATGTCTTGTTTTGTTGTCTGTCTCCCCCTTCTAGACTGTGAGCCCGCTGTTAGGTAGGGACCGTCTCCATATGTTGCCAACTTGTACTTCCCAAGCGCTTAGTACAGTGCTCTGCACACAGTAAGCGCTCAATAAATACGATTGAATGAATGAATGAATAAATTAGCACAGACACAAGCTTTGAAACTGCAACGTCCTCATCTGGGTGTAATTATTGTGACAGAAGGCCGGGGATCGAGGTGCCTTTCAAAATCCATTTGTGCTCATCTTACTGAGAGACCCACTTATTTCACTACAGTGCAACACTATGCAGGGTGTTAAGCAAAGCACCAACCCAGGTGGCATAGTCATCAATAATAATAATAATGGCATTTGTTAAGCACTTACTATGTGCAAAGCACTGTTCTAAGTGCTGGGGAGGTTACAAGGTGAACAGGTTGTCCCACGGGGGGCTCACAGTCTTAATCTCCATTTTACAGATGAGGTAACAGGCCCAGAGAAGTCAAGTGACTTGCCCAAAGTCACACAGCTGACAACTGGTGGAACTGGGGTTTGAACCCATGACCTCTGACTCTGAAGCCCGTGTTCTTTCCACTGAGCCACGCTGCTTCTCAATAGATGGGAGACCCTAGAAGAAAGCTAATCTGGGGTGCAGCAATCAGATGTGGAGAATCTGTTTTAAGAGTCAAAGCTTGGGGAAGATTGTGACAGAGAGAGGGCTAAATTACCTGCCTTTTCTCCCACACACCCCCACAGAGACCTCTGATCTTTTAACCCCATCCAATCATCTCAAGTCATTTCTCCTCATTTAGTTTCCACACTCAAACCATCTTCCCTTGAAGACCAAATGGATGCCCTCAACAGTGTGGCTTAGTGGAAAGAGCGTGGGTTTAGGAGTCAGAGACTGTGAGTTCAAATCCCAGCTCTGCCACTTGTCAGCTGTGTGACTTTGGGCAAGTCTTCCCAATAATAATAATAATAATCATCATCATCATCATCATGTTGCAGCCCAAGTTTCATTTTCTCCCTTCAGTCACCAATAAATAAATGAATCAATCAATCATTGGAATTTACTGAACACACTGTGTGCTGAGCACAGTATTAATCTCAGTGCCTCAGTTACCTCATCTGTAAAATGGGTATTAAGACTGCGAGCCCCACGTGGGATAACCTGATCACCTTGTATCTACCCCAGGGCTTAGAACAGTGCTTGGCCACGTAATAATAAAAATAATAATGGCATTTGTTAAGCGCTTACTCTGTGCAAAGCACAGTTCTAAGTGCTGGGGAGGATATAAGGTGAGCAGGTTGTCCCACGTGGGGCTCACAGTCTTCACCCCCATTTTCCAGATGGGGTAACTGAGACCCAGAGAAGTTAAGTGACTTGTCCAAAGTCACACAGTTGGCAAGTGGCGGAGCCGGAATTCAAACCCATGACCTCTGACTCCCAAGCCCGGGTTCTTTCCACTGAGCCACGCTGCTTCTCAAGTAAGCGCTTAACAAATACCGTCATCATCATCATCACCTTCTCTATTGAACTTCACTCACTTGCTGCTCTATCCTTTCACCAATCTCAAACCTCTAGCCCTCACCCCTGGATCACCTCCCCAATCTTGGCACATAGTAAGTGATTAACAAAGACCACTGTAATTTCTGTTATGATTATTAGCGATAGTATAATAATAATAATTTAATTATATTAGGCTGGATCCAGTATGTCTTTGTAGAGAAACAGGAAGTATAGTTCTAATCCCAGCTCCACCACTTGTCTGCTGTGTGACCTTGAGCGAGTCACTTCACTTCTCTCTGCCTCAGTTACCCCATCTGTAAAATGCGGATTGAGACTGTGAGCCCCACATGGGACAGGGACTGTGTCCAATCTGACTTTCTTGTATCCCTCCCTGCACTTAGTACACTTTCTGGCACATAGTAAGCATTTAAATACCATGATTATTATTATTATTATTATTATTATTAATAATAATGATAACCTTTCTCTTCCACAGCCTGCCGGCCTGCCTGCGTGCCTGCCTGCCAAGGTGCTTGGTCCTTCCTCCAGGAAGCTAAGGCCACCCCGCCGGGGACTACCACGACGCCAGGCCACCGCCTCGCCTCCACCCGGACAGCACCATGGCCTCCATCTCCGAGCTCGCCTGCATCTACTCCGCCCTCATCCTGCACGACGACAAGATTACCGTCATGGAGGGCAAGATCAATGCCCTCATCAAGGCGGCCGGCATCAGCGTGGAGTCCTTCTGGCCCGGCCTGTTTGTCAAGGTGATGGCCCCATCTGAGCCTGGCCTGCATTCCCATTCTTGGGTGGCAGGGCCCACCAGCTATCCGACATCCTTCTTGGTAGGGGCGGTTTGTCCCTCCCCACATGCTCCGGGTGCCCTTCCTCGTGTCCAGCACAAGCAGAGGGGGCCCGGGCCCTGGTTCAGTGGCAGCAGGCAGGGACGATGGCACCACAAGCGGGCCGCTTTCTTAGCCTGGTCAGATATCCTGCAGGGTGACTTGGAGAGGAACCCATTCTGCGCCGAAAAACTCGCATTCCCAGCTGCTTAGAGGTCCGAGATCTGTTGATGTCGTTGTAGATGGCAAAGCTGAATTGGGTTTTGGTGCTTAAAAGTTCGTTTTAAGTCAGCCAGACTCATTTTGACTTTGTAAAGTCCCTACGAGTTTCCAGTGAATGTAATCCCCCTGTTGATGGGGTAACTATGCCAGACACCTGTCTACATGTTTTGTTTTGTTGTCTGTCTCCCCCTTAAAAATAATAATAATGGCATTTGTTAAGCGCTTACTACGTGCAGAGCACTGTTCTAAGAGCTGGGGGAGGGACAAGGTGATTGAGTTGTCCCACGTGGGGCTCACAGTCTTAATCCCCATTTTACAGATGAGGTAACTGAGGCTCAGAAGAGTTAAGTGACTTGCCCAAGGTCACACAGCAGACATGTGGTGGAGTTGGGATTCAAACCCATGACCTCCGACTCCAAAGCCCGTGCTCTTTCCACTGAGCCACGCTGAGCCCGTTGTTGGGTAGGGACCGTCTCTATATGTTGCCAGCTTGTACTTCCCAAGCGCTTAGTACAGTGCTCTGCATACAGTAAGCGCTCAATAAATACGATTGAATGAATGAATCTCAAATCAGGCTATCAACTGTTGGCATCACGTTTTAAACTATCGTTCCGAAAGGATCCAAAACCTTGCATAAATATACCATGTGCTGTCTTACTTAACTGAAATCAGGGGAAATTATATAAAAGATTTCTTTCTTTTAAAGATTTGGTGACTGCAAATAACTGCATTTAATTCCATACCTTTTTCCTCTTTTCAGGACAACGGCCTCTCACCAGCTAAGGACACTCAACTCAACTTTAACTGGAATTTTACAAATCTATCCCCATTCTGGGTCCCCAAGTTCTACTTTCATTGATGACCATACTGTACCACGTTTGAATGTAGAATGAGGTCAGAAGCCACGTAGCTTAGTGGAAAGAGCACGGGCTTGGGGGTCAGAGGTTGTGAGTTCTAATCCTGACTCTGCCACTTCTCTGCTGTGTGACTTTGGGCAAATAACTCTCTGTGCCTCAGTTACCTCATCTGTAAAACGGAGATTAAGACTGTGAGCCCCATATGGGATAACCTGATTACCTTGCATCTACCCCAGTGTTTAGAACAGGGCTTGGCACAGAGTAAGTGCTTAACAAATATCATCATCATTATTGTTATTATTAAGTATAGCTCTCTAGGACCTGAAAACAAAACGATTTTCTAAATTGGTTAAGGATCATACAGGTATTTTAAGTCTGACAAAAACTTTTGTACCATAGTAAATGATTAAGAATTGTGATTTATGGCAGTAGTTCTAGAAGTGCTATACTTATTGGGTTTTCCCTTCAAAAGAAATAATTAACCATTAACCTTTTTCTTACTGGCCCTTGGTACATTGCTTCCTTTAAAAGGAGTTCCAGGAAAAAGATTTTCCAGGCATTTCTGTTATTACACAGTAGCTACCTTCTTGACAAAACTTCTGTTACAGGAAAATCATGTTATAGTAACCACTGATTCAGTAGGAATTAATGGGCTAAGGGATGGATTGCAAACTCTTTCATTAGACTGTAAAATCATTTTTGGGCAGGGATGCTGTCTATCTAGTCTATTGTACACTCCTAAATACTTGGTTCATTGCTCTGGACACAGTCAGTGCCCAATAAATACCATTGATTGAGCACGGGCTTGAGAGTCAGAGGATGTGGGTTCTAATCCCGGCTCCACCACTTGCCAGCTGTGTGACCTTGGGCAAGCCACTTAACTTCTCCGTGCCTCAGTTACCTCATCTGTAAAATGGAGATGAAGACTGTGAGCCCCACAACGGACAACCTGATTACCTTGTGTCTACCCCAGGACTTAGATCAGTTCTTGGCTCATAGTAAGTGCTTAACAAATACTGTAATTATTATCATTATTATATAGTTCAAGCATACCACCAGGGCTAACATTTTCCCATACAGTTCCTTTATTATTGTTATATCCACCATTTGCAAAATGCCTTATCCTTCACCAACCATTGTTAATACAGCTCTGTTAATTCAGTAAAATAACAGTGACATAAAATTGTAAAAACACCAAGTATCATATGGTGCTGTACAAGAAGAGAGGAGGCAGAGACCCAAAAGCATCATAGCATCTCTCCTTGATAAACACCACACAGATACACACAACGGACACTCCCTTCACTACCTGCACCAACTTGGAGATCATTTTACACTCAGTAGATAATAATAATGATAATAATAATGGCATTTACTAAGCGCTTACTATGTGCAAAGCACTGTTCTAAGCGCTGGGGAGGTTACAAGGTGATCAGGTTGTCCCACTGGGGGCTCATAGTCTTAATCCCCATTTTACAGATGAGGTAACTGAGGTCCAGAGAAGTGAAGTGACTTGCCCAAAGTCACACAGCTGACAACTGGTCGAGCCAGGGCTTGAACTTTGTGCTAGATTTGTGCTTGGGAAGATCGTCTGCTAATTCTTCCATTATATGTTACCTGAGTCATGTAAAGAAGACACATATTATCGTAGAACTCACTGCTTTCTAGACTGTGAGCCCATTGTTGGGTAGGGATTGTCTCTACCTTTTGCCAAATTGTACTTTCCAAGCACTTAGTACAGTTCAGTGCACGCAGTAAGCGCTCAATAAATATGACTGACTGAATGATCTGGTTTATTCTCATGAGCACTGCCCCATGGTTTATCTGATCAATATACCATTGTTTTAATTAGATGCGAAGCAAAACCTCTTCTTAGTGTGATCTATCAAGCGTGGCTTAGTGGATAGAGACAGGTCTGGAAGTTGTCAGAAGGACTATGCCAAATATCTGCTTTATGATGACTTTGGACAAGTAACAACTTCTCTGGGCCTCAGTTACCTCATCTGTAAAATGGGGATTAAGAGTGTGAGCCGCATGTGGGACTGGGACTGTGTCCAACCCAAGTCTTCCTGACTTTTAAGCCTGTATCTACTACGCCGCACTGCTTCTCAAGCAGCCCCAGCATGAATGCCTTCCGGGGCGGGGTGGAAGAAAGAGAACAGTTGTCTTCAGTTGCTTTAGACTGTGAGCCCACTGTTGGGTAGAGACTGTCTCTATATGTTGCCAATTTGTACTTCCCAAGCGCTTAGTACAGTGCTCTGCACATAGTAAGTGCTCAATAAATACGATTGATGATAACCAAATCTGTAATTTGTGTATTTGTCTTGATGTCTCTCCCCTCAACACCCGCCCCAGCATGTAAGCTCACTGTGGACTGGGAATGTGTCTGTTTATTGTTGTATTGTACTTTCCCAAGTGCTTAGTATAGTGCTCTGCACACCGTAAGTGCTCAATAAATATGATTGAATGAATTGAATGAATCTGCCCCAGCACTTCGAACAGTGCTTGGCACATAGTAAGTGCTTAACAAATATCATTATTAGTATTATGATTATTATCAAGATGTCACAATCAAGTTCCTACACAGATTTAAAAGCCTAACCAATCTCTCTAATCTACATTTGAACATCCTATGGGCAACTCACTTAAATCAGTTGATAACAAGTTGCAGACAAAGGCAAAGAGAGAAGCCTCTTACTAGCAACCTCCAGAGGCTTAGGTTTTATGAAGCACTGCTGTCCAGCAGGAAATTCTCTTATTAGCTCCATGTCTCCTCTTCTGAAAAAGACCATGTGAGCTTTGCCCTGCATTGACACAGCAGCAGGAGGCCATTATCTCGGACGACGCTCTAGCCCATTGACATTACCTCTTTATTATAGCATATCAAGAACCAGCGTTTATCATGACAGGGGGAAAAGCTATAATTTTCAAGACTGATCTTAGTGAGTCATTTCACCAAAACTTTTCTATGCCCTCCTTTTTCATATATAGGAGCCTGTAAACTTCCTTACTCAAAAATCTTTATGTGCCATGTTCTCTCTACATTAACACAATACACAGCAGCAGGTGGCTTCACATCAAATCTTTTAAAAATGAGGCTTAGTCTTTCTTCCCTCGCTTTCCAAAGGTTTTGAAAATATTGAAAAAGGGACCTTCTAACCTAAACCCATTTAAGTTAGCTGTTGACCTTAAGGAGGATCATTATTCAAATATACATAATGGAAACTGAAAATACACACAGTATAAGGGAAAAGGTTTATTCCGATAACAGCAAAGGTATTGTCACCAAATACTATCCCCTAGACTGTAAGCTTCTTGATGACAGGGATCATTTCTTCCAACTCTCTTGTGCTGTGCTCTCCCAAGTGCTTAAGACAATGCTACTCCTTCCCAGCCCCACAGTACTTATGTACAAAATTGTAATTCATCTATTTATATTAATGTCTTTCTCCCCCTCTAGACTGTAAGCTTGTTGGGGGCAGGGAATGTGTCTGTTTATTGTTATATTGTACTCTCCCAAGTGCTTAATACAGTGCTGTGCACACAGCAAGTGCTCAGTAAATATGATCGTTCGGGAGGGGGAAGATTGAAGTGAAACAATAGTCTGTGGCAAATAAGCGGCAATAAAAAGGAAGCTAGTGTTTTCATTCTGTCTACCAACATTTCTTTACAGGCTGCACAATTACCTCTGAGTCACAAATGCTGGTACATAAGACAGTGCATTTGATGACATCTTGGAAAGCGGTGGACGTGACGAGAAATACATACATTTATTTCTAATCTTCAGGACCTACATAAGGTTTTTAAAGTCCCAGTAAAACCAGCCTAACCAAAGTGGACAGGAACTCTCTCTTAGGCCTTGCCACAGTGCCCAAAGTCTTGTTTTTCCTTTTCTCTTTTTTTTATGATATTTGCTAAGCACTTACTATGTGTCACTCTTGGCTTCCAGGCTGTCCATCACCTCGCCCCCTCCTACCTCACCTCCCTTCTCTCCTTCTACAGTCCAGCCTGCATCCTTCGCTCTTCTGCCACTAACCTCCTCACTGTACCTTGTTCTCACCTGTCCCACCATCGACCCCCAGCCCACATCCTCCCCCTGGCCTGGAATGCCCTCCCTCCACACATCCGCCAAACTAGCTCTCTTCCTCCCTTCAAAGCCCTAGTGAGATCTCACCTCCTCCAGGAGGCCTTCCCAGACTGAGCCCCCTTTTTCATCTCCTCCTCCCCATCCCCCCACCCTACCTCCTTCCCCTCCCCACAGCACTTGTATATATTTGTACAGATTTAATACTCTATTTATTTTACTTGTACATATTTACTATTCTATTTATTTTGTCAACGATGTGTGCATATAGCCTTAATTCTACTTGTTCTGATAATTTTGACACCTATCTACACGTTTTGTTTTGTTGTCTGTCTCCCCCTTCTAGACTGTGAGCCCGTTGTTGGGTAGGGACCATCTCTACATATTGCCGACTTGTACTTCCCAAGCGCTTAGTACAGTGCTCTGCACACAGTAAGCACTCAATAAATAAGATTGAATGAATGAATGAATGTGTCAAGCACTATTCTAAGTGAAGGGGTAGATCAAAGTTAATCAGGTTGGTCACAGTCCCTGTCCCACATGGGACTCACAGTCTAAGTAGGAGGGAGAACAGGTTCTGAAGCCCCATTTTACAGTTGAGGGAACTGAGGCACAGAGAAGTTGTGACTTACCCAAGGTCACACAGCAAACAATTGGCAGAGCAGGATTAGAGCCCAGGTCCTCTAACACCCGGGCCCATACTTTTCCCCCTAGGCCATGCTGCTGCTTCCCACAAAGGGAGTGTCTGGCCAACTGTGGTCTGGATCAATTCACACTGTTCTCGCTTTGAGTCCCACAGGAACCAGGAAGCAGAGGAAAGATTAAAACCATCTCGGTCCAGGCTGAGTCCTGTTGAGTTTGATTTTGTGCTAACCAATGCCAGCCCAGGGTCACCAGTACTAGAGCACCTGAAGGCTTCACAGAGCAGGTATCCTGTTCCCAGAATGGAACCCTGGGCTAATGATGGACCCATTTCATTCATGAGGATGAACATCACTGAAGGATGCCCCCACCCCACTGGACACTCAAAAACAATGTAGCCCTCTTTCTCAGAGTAAGCAGCTCATTCCTAAATAGGGCTACCAGGAGCGTGACTTGGAGACGTAGCTGTCTCTTCAACGGTCAGAGAGTCAGTCAGTCAATCATATTTATTGAGCACTTACTGTGTGCATTGCACCGTACTAAGCACTTGGGAAAGGGCAGTATAATAACTGACATATTCCCTGCTCACAATGAGCTTTCAGTCTGGAGAGGGAGACTATATTTATAGTCTATAATATATATTTATTGTCTATATGAATGAATGAATGTGTCAAACACTATTCTAAGTGAAGGGGTAGATCAAAGTTAATCAGGTTGGTCACAGTCCCTGTCCCACATGGGACTCACAGTCTAAGAGGGAGAACAGGTTCTGAAGCCCCAGTTTACAGTTGAGGGAACTGAGTCTATATTAGACTATAATATATATTTATTTATATAAATAAATTACAGATATATACATAAGTGCTGTGGGGCTGGGAGAGGGGAAGCATAAAGGGAGCAAGTCAGGGTGACACAGAAGGGAGTGGGAGAAGAGGAAAGTGGGGCTTAGTCAGAGAAGGCCTCTTAGAGGAGATGTGCCTTCAAAAAGGCACAACCAGAGAGAAACATTTGACTGAACTCTTACCTAGGACTTTGGCATAGGGTCTGATGAGGACCCGGAATTTTGGCATAGGAAGCATGGCCGAGCGGTCTAACTCACTGGATTAAGGCTTCAGGCTCTTCAGGGTTCATATCCCACCACTGCCGATAAAGTTATACCCGAGAAGTTGCATGGCCAAGTGGCTAGAGCCCGAGCCTGGGAGTTGGAAAGTCCTGGATCCTAATTCCCGCTCTTCCACTTGTCAGCTGTGTGACCTTGAGCAAGTCACTTCACTTCTCTGAGCCTCGGTTACCTCATCTGTAAAATGGGGATTAAGACTGGGAGTCCCATGTGAGACAGGCACTGTGTCCAACCTGATTTGCTTGTATTCGCCCCAAAACTTAGTACAGTGCCTGGCACATAGTAAGCAATTAACCAAATACCATAATTATTAATTATTATTATGGGGAGGGGGAAAGGGATGCTTCCAGCAGCTAGATGTGCACCTACTGGGTTGGAGAGCCTAGGAAGGAGTCATAATGTGACAAATCAGCTCCAAACTGAATTGTGGGTCAGCTCTTCCATCAGCCCACCTTGCTCCCTGGGACTTTCAGCCTGCCTGACTATTCTTGCCAGGACTGTGCACTGTGAATGGGGGGTGGGGGGCGGGTGGGTGTTCTGTTTGATCAGCTACGTAAAATTCAGGGAACTTCGATGTTTGAGAACAGCTATGAGATCATATCAGAGAAGCAAGAAGGTGGTAAAACCACAGGATGTTGAAAGAAGCAAGCTCAAGGGGTCTATGACCCATCAGTTTTCTATGGATTTGGGTTTAAATTAGTCCAGCCAACACTGGTCCTGGAACACAAGAAATCCTCTATAGAATACACACCTGGCTCCATCCCAGCTGTTTTTTTTTTTACTTCCTACAGTCAGAAAGTATCCTTTGTGCTCAGCAGGCAACAGAACTCCTTATCTTCCCATTTAACACTGTCCTCTCCATGATTTTCTCATCATTATAGACAGCACCACCAGCCTTCCTGCCGCACAAGCCTGTAACCTTTATGTTATCCTCGATTCATCTCTTTCATTCAGGCCACACACTCACGGTCACCAAATCCTGTAGGTTCAACCTTCACAACATCACTAAAATTTGCCCTTTCCTCTCCATCCGAATTGCACCATGTTGATCCAAGCACTTATCCTATCCTGCCTTGATTATTGCATCAGCCTCCTTGCTGGCTTCCCTCTGCCTCCTGTCTCTCCCCACTCCAGTCCATACTTCATTGTGCTGCCCAGATCATTTTTCTTCAAAACCATTCAATCCATGTTTTCCCGCTCCTCAAGAACATCCAGTGGTTGCCCATCCATTGTTAAATCAAACAGAAACTCCTTACTATTGGTTTTAAAGCACTCAATCACCTTGCCTCCTCTTACTTTACCTCCCTGATTTCCTATTACAACTCGGTGTTCATACTTCACTCCTCTAACACCGACCTACTCTCTGTACCCACTGTTGGGTAGGGACCGTCTCTATATGTTACCAACTTGTACTTCCCAAGCGCTTAGTACAGTGCTCTGCACACAGTAAGCGCTCAATGAATACGACTGAATGAATGAATGAATGTGCCTCTTTCTCATCTGTCTCATGGCCATCCATTCACTATCCTCCTCCTCTGGCCTGGAACACCCTCTCTCTTCAAATCCGACAGATGATCACTCTCTCCACCTTCAAGGCCTTATTAAAAGTGTATCTCCTCCAAGAAGGCATCCACAACTAAGCCCTCATTTCTTCTTCTCCCATTCCCTTCTGTGTCACCCTTGTACTCAAATTTGCACCGTTTATTCACCTATCCCGTCACAGCACTTATGTACAGATCTGTAATTTATTGATTTATATTAATGTCTGTATCCCCCACTAGATTGGAAGCTTAGTGTGGGCATGGAGCTTGCCAGCCAATTCTTCTACATTGTACTCTCCCAAGCACTTAGTTCAGTGCTCTTTATACAGTAAGGACTCAATAAATAGAATTGATTGATTGAGATGCTCTGGCAGCCTTATCCTTACATTCCCTAGAGACCTTTGAATCTCCTCTCTCAAGCCCACTATTAATAGCTTAAAAGTATAATCTGAGTGAACACTAGGGAATAAGCATCTACTTAGCGACACTTCCATTTCATTCACCTGTGAGAGCCCTACTCAAATTCTGAATTCTGATCCTCAGTGGTAGCTAAAGCCTGGATACATTTGTCCACAATATCACTGTTGGGTAGGGACCGTCTCTATATGTTGCTGGCTTGAATTCATTCATTCATTCATTCAATCGTATTTATTGAGCACTTACTGTATGCAGAGCACTGTACTAAGCACTTAATACAGTGCTCTGCACACGGCAAGTGCTCAATAAATACGATTGAATGAATCACCACCCCCTCTTCCTCCCTGATTCTCAAATCAACATTGTCAATTAAAAATAAGTCTCTCCTCCATGCAACCCTCAAAAGGGGAATTTGGAAGCTGCGACAGACCAAGTCCACAAATTAAGGGCTCCCCAGTTACTTCCTTTAGCTGAATGCAAGACACAAAATTCTCAAAAAGAAAAAACCCTCCTGCAGCTTAAAATTTTGGTCACCAGGGAACAGATTGAAGTGGAGAGTCTCTGCCTCGCTTCATATTTTAGCTTTTGCCCATTTAAAGCCAGCTACTTCACATTATTTTAATGTAGGGGTTTTATTTCTTTGAATGCATCTGATACATTGCATGCTCAAGATGCTTTCCTTTTTCTCTCCCAAACGTCCTCTTTTTTTCTTTCTTTTTTCTTTTGGATATGCAGTAGTGACTCTACAGCATGTAATTGAAACAAGGAAAGGGGCAGCTTGTTTGCTGCCTGATCTAGAATGATTAAAGGTAGAAGTTTTTCAGACATTAGGGCCAGAAAGAGCATAGTTAACGCTGCTTTAAAAAAGGAGAGGCTTCATGAAGAGCCAGTACTCAAACCACTATTAAAAGCATCATGCTTGTTAAAACCTGTAAAAAGGCAGGAAATCAGTGAGTGAAATGCAGCTTCTTCGCCAATTACTGAAAGGAGCATACACCTTAAAGCACTCTTTGAATTGTGTCATACCAGCCTCTCTCTCTCTCCTTTCTCTCTCTCCTTTCTCTCTCTCCCTCTCCCTCTCTCTTCCTCTCCCTCTCTCTTCCTCTCCCTCTCTTTCCCTCCCTCCCTCTCCCTCGCCTCCCTCCTTCCCCTCTCCTTTCCTTCTCTCGCTTGTGCCAAGCCATTCATTGAGTACATTAGTGATGAGAAAAAAGGGTTTACAATACTACACCAAGTTCACTTCTCGCTTGTTATTTGCGACCCATTTAGAGCTGAATGACTATGTTCAGAGACAGCGCTAAATGACTCCCTCCACCTCTTCACTAAGCCACTTGTTTTGTCATTTTTATCCTGAAGAAATAATTGATAAACTGAACACCCATCCACCTTAAAGGAGCATGCATATCCACCTGTTTAAATTCCTCCTCTTTCTTTTCTCCCCTCTCCCTGGATCCATTTTGCTCTGCACTGTTTAAACAATACTTCATCAAATGCTGCCTGAAGCAAATAAAAAAGCACAGCAGAGTAAATAAAAAGTAAAAAAAAAAAAAATCTCAGGCTGGAGGGTAAGTACTTTTATTCCTGTACTTCCATCGCCTGGGGAATTATTATTCCATTGGCACTTTCGGGAGGTTGGGGGGGACGGAGAACCACGTTATTCACAAAATGGATTGCTCCTCTCACTGCTTTTCACTCCTATGGGTTCTCAAGAGTCCAGTGATTACAACAAAGTGTGGCCATCTATTCCGTCTTATTGACAAAGGTCCTTAATTACTGCTGCAGCAGTAATACCTGCTATTAAATTCTGCTCAACAGAAGCCGCAAATTAGCTGCGGATCTCAGTAACCTTTTGTGTGTAATTACAGGGAGTGGATAGATAGTGAGGCTATATACCTGACCTGAGCCACAGCAGTGGGAAACCTTTGTTTATCACCTCTGGTGGGGGCCAAAATGGGAAATTTAAAACTCTCCATCAGCTGAAGGCCTTCAGAAGGCCCGGCAAAGCAATATGAAAAGCAAACCATGCTCTTCAGTCCGGATAACCACCTCCGTCAACTCCATTTCAAACTGCAGCTTACCGATCTGAAGAGGTATTGACCTACAGTCGATAACTGCATTAACTGCGCTAGGTAAGTAATGCAAAGTTTCAAATGGCAAAAATTTAGAATGCATTCTGAGCCATCCTATATTTCTTGAAGGCCTTTAACCCACATTTAAGAACCCATTTAATTCAATTGAAATCCATAAACTACTGTCGGGAAAAAAAGTACGAATTTTAAGACTGTCTACTTTTTTAAAATTATGAGCGGCAATAATCTAATATCTCTAAAACATGCAAGTGTAGTGGTCACTTTGTGTACCCATAAAAGATAATTATATTTATGGAAATGCCATTCAGCTGTATTCCCCTTATCCTTTTCATGATGTTGGAATGTTAGACTAGAGAAATTTGAAAGGAAATTAAACAGTATTTATTAATGGATTTACCTAATTGTTCATTCATTCATTCAATCGTATTTATTGAGTGTTTACTATTTACAAAACACTGTACTAAGCACTTGGGAAAGTTCAATATGACAACAAACAGACACATTCCTGCCCACAACAACTTCACAGTCTAGAAGGGGAGACAGAAATTAATATAAATAAATAAATTGCAGATACATACAGAAGCAGCATGGCTTAGTGGAAAGAGTACAGGCTTGGGAAGCAGAGGTCATGGGTTCTAATCCCAACTCCATCATTAATCAGCTGTGTGACTTTTGGCAAGTCGCTTAACTTCTCTGTGCCTCAGTTACCTCATCCTTAAAATGGGGATTAAGACTGTGAGCCCCACGTGGGACAACCTGATTAAGTGCTTTAAAATCAATGGTGAGGAATTTTAATTTAGATGATTCATTAGGATTAAAGCCTGTTTCCTCGTACCAGCATGTTACTATTAATTACAGTACTTGCTAAGCGCTTACTATTCTAAGCACTGGGGTAGATACAAATGAATCAGGTTGGACACAGTCCCAGTCCCACATGGGGCTCACACCCCTAATCCCCATTTTACAGATGAGATAATTGAGGCCCAGAGAAGTTAGGTGACTTGCCCAAGATCACATAGCAGACACGTGATACAGCCAGGATTAGACCCCAAGTCTTTCTGATTCCCAGGCCCATGATCTATCCACTAAGCCTCACTGCTTCTCCTAGATATAATTCTCCTAGTTATAATTCTTTTAGAGGTCTAGACAATACAACCTTCTTTGAATTCGGTTTTGAAATTGATCTGTGATATAAGGCAAAAATGCTCCTTGGCATTTACGTTTTATTCCTCTTGACTCCAATCACATTCCTGCACCATCCTTTTCAAATAATCCATCAAAAATTTCCCCAAACCAAAGCATTAGATGGTCCATTTTAAGGTCTATCATCTATGCATACAATGTTTCAAGTTTA